>NC_086322.1:244414338-244476838 GCF_036172605.1 Pelobates fuscus
CAGCAACTGTACTTAACAAATATGGACATTGTGCCCACAAGTTGCATACATAAGTTTTACATTTGTGGTGCTATAAAGTGAAACATTTAAATCGTTTAAAGACATCTTTTCAGTACGAATACATTTCAGATTTCAAATCTAAGCTACACTTTAAACAAAATGCATTCAATATTGAGTATTAAGGATTTATAAAATGTTTCTGCTTCTACTCTCCCTTACTTTTTGCAGCGTTATCCCTCATAATGCAACGTCTTTTTGCAACTATTTTAAACATTTTTATGAAGTTCATTTAGCTGATTTAGATCGGTTGTGTGAATTTCCATGTACATCTACAAGTCTTGCAGAAATATAATCAGATTTATATTTTAGTACAATATAACACATTTGTTGCCGTTGATTAAAATGATATGTGTATGCTGGGCATGGAAGAAGCTCAGTCTGTCAAAGCATCATGGACAGTTCTGGACATTCGATAAAGGACATGGCATTCTTTTCCTACTTTGTCATACATCTCAATCACAACAATTTAATTCATGATGGCCCCTATTTCTTTGGTACTCGTGAGATACAGCATCCCAGAGCTCAATGCAAAGCACCTTGGTAGTACACGCCCATTGCAGGATACCCAGACTAGTATTAAAGATTCAAACAGATATGTGTAGATAAGGTATATGAAGCCTGTGATTCGACAGCACAAGTGTAGAGTTTATGTTAGGCGCTTTGTGATTTTGCCCAATACTGGATGTCACGTTTAGAGTGGTTAGAGTGGTTTAGAGTGGCTAGAGTGGTTCAGTGCTTTATAGGTGTGAATTAGTACCTTAAATTTACTCCTATAACATACATGAAGCCAATGTAAGGACTGGCAGAGGGGTGAGGTGTGAGAAACGACTAGAGAGGAAAATCAGTCTGGCAGCAGCGTTCATTATAGACTGTAGCGGTGCAGTATGGCTTTTGGGGAAGATCAGGAGAGGGTTACAATAATCCATGCGGGAAATTACTAGAGCATGGACAAGCTCATTGGTAGCATCTTGTGTAAGAAAGGGGCGGATGCGGGCTATGTTTTTAAGATGGAATCTACAGTATTTGGCAACATGCTGGATGAGCGGCTCAAAAGTGAGGCCAGAATCAAGTATGACACAAAGACAAGGTGCAAGGATGGACTGATGTGGGTAGCACAAACTTGAAGGAAGAGTGAGAGGAGTATCAGTATTAGGAGGAGGAAAGACAAGGAGCTCAGTTTTAGAGAGATTGAGTTTCAGAAAACGGGAGGACATCCAGTCAGAGATGGAAGAAAGGCAAGCAGTGACACGTTGCAGGACGGCAGGGGAGGGGTCCGGGGAGGAGAAATATAACTAAGTGTCATCAGCGTACAGGTCGTAGTGGAATCCAAAAGAGGTGATAAGTTTGCCAAGAGATGCAGTATAAAGAGAAAATAGAAGGGGACCAAGGACAGAGTGTCTTGGGGGACTCCAACCGAGACAGGGGAGGAGGTATCATTAGAAAAGGAGACACTGAATGAGCATTGGGAGAGAAGAGGAAAACCACGAGAGGACAGAGTCACAGAGACCAAGCGATTGAAGAGTTTGAAGAAGGAGAGCATGATCAACGGTGTCAAAGGCCACAGAGAGGTCATGCAATGCAACTGAGATGGTCACTAAAAATATTTGTATTCATTCCTCACACTAGTACCTAAACACAAATATATAGAAAGAAATGCATGTCTGAATTTGTCTACTGATCTCAAATGTTTACATTTAGAAGTGAATAAAATTACCTTTGCACTAGTAATAAGGCCATATGGAGAGAATTCCTTTCTGAGTCGTTCATCATCAATACCATCATCCAAATTTTTTACGTACAAATTTACCCCCTGCAAATGACCAAAGGAAATCATTAAAAAGGTTATTCCCAAAACACTTTATTTTCGAATAGTCAGAGTAACTCATTACAAAGTTAATTGAATGGAAACTCATTAACCAGTCAAAATCAATCAGCTAGAAAAAGTTCAAGTGTTTTTTCAGATTTAATTAAATGCATGCAACTTATCAAATGCACAAGTTTTTGGCGGTTCCAATGACAAGTCGGCCATCTTTTACATATATTTTTTATAATAATAATAAAAAAAAAGTTACCTGTGCACTATCCCAGCGAAAGCACACCTAACATTACAATTTAAATTAGTAAGTAATTCAAAAGAACTGTATATACACACACACACGTGTATTGTGACAGAAAGACATCACAATACAAAAAAGTGCAATTTTTCATTAAATTCTTGATGGTAAAATATGATTTCCAAGATATATATTATATATATATATAGATATCTATCTCTCTCCAGGTTTTGTTTTGAATTTATTTTCTTTTTAAAGCAGCCTGTGTTTCTCGCTAGTGCTACAGTAGTACAGCATGCACATTAAAAAGAGAATGTACTGCTTGGGCTTAGCCATTAAAGGAATTATCTATTGTTCGGAATGCAAAATTGTATTCCTATCATTATAGGTCCCTCTGTTCCCCCTTTCCCTTCAAGTCCCCTGCTCCGGAATATAATAGGTTAAATACCCTTTTATTTACATGACCAATTCCAGCGCTGATATCCCTCAGCGCTGCGTCAGCGCTCTGCCTCCTCAGACGTCATGATGGGGGGGGACCTAATCCGCATGTGCAGGACTAAGGGGGGCAGGGACACTGCACCCAGACCACTTCAATGAGCTGAAGTGGCCTGGTTTCCTATAGTGTCCTTTTAAGAACACAAGTTGTGCTAAATTCAAATGTATCAATTTAAAACATTAAAGGGACACTATAGTCACCAGAACTACAGCTCAATGTTTTGGTGAGTATAGTCAGTCTCTGTAGGCTTTTTCAGTAAACACCGTCTTTTCACAGAAAATACAGTGTTTACTTTGCTCCTAGGGACACCTCCAGTGGCCACTCCTCAGAGGTGCTTCCTGGGGCTCCTCTGCATGGAGACGCTCAATTTTTCTCATAGATATGAGGAGATGCTGACTGGCCTGTTTATTTGTCCTGTGCAATGTTTAAAATAAAAATAAATGGTCAACCAGCAGGGGGCAGTTTTCAAGGATACCATAAAACAGTTGTGCTTAGTTGCAGAATTTACATCACACAGCATTCCCCCCTTCCAGGTGTACAGCAGTGATTTTCACCTGGTATCTGTTGATTCTTTCCTGTTTGATTTGTTCAAATTTGCGTTTTAATTCACTTTGACGTTCCACTCTCTTCTGAGCTCTTCCTACATAAAGAATTCTTCCATTTAATTCTTTCCCATTCATTTCAGAAACTGCCTGCATATAATAAATTATGCATGAATAAGTAAAGCTAACCTAAAATAAAAAGCTGCTTTATGAGAAGCAGATTGCACAACAATATAAATATTCTTCACTATTGGATATATGAAAAGTAGACAGTAGATGAAAAGAATTATTAAATTATATAACAATATATGTAAAAATTCTAAATCACTTTGGTAAAGTGAGACATGAGAAAATGACACATAGGTCTAACAAACCATATAAAAATTTCAACTGTAAAATCTGGAAAGGTCAGGTTCTCTCTTATTTGGCATTGTAACCTCACAATAGGCAAAGGTATACATTGTTAGTGTGAGCTAAACTGGGGGGGAGGGGGAAGGGGGAGAGTGGGTACCCATTTAATCATAGTGGTGTATAACAGATTTGCAGTGAACCTGTCATGACAGAAGTCAGCAGTTTTCTAACCATCTTGCTTGACTCATAAAAGAATTCACATTTAACGTTTTTCCATTACCGCTGTCTCCTGTTGAGACCATCATTTCCATTTCAGTTGGCTTTACAATTGCTGTAAGATGCATCTCTCCTGCATACACCTGCTTGGGAAGCACAGACTTCAAAATATATGTTGGCTCTGCGTAAATAAAACTAATCTGTTCTCTCTTCATTCTCAGAATTCCTGTCAAAAGCTGCAATTAATTCTGGCTGTTTCTCTACTCTCTCTGTGCTTGATGCCGGAGCTGCTCTGACACTCAGCATGGCCCTCCCCCTAATTCCCCTTGCAGGCATTGCTTAGGATGAATTCAAGCAGGAGGTACACTTATCTCTGTGGAAAATCGACAAAAACTAAACTGATCATATACTGTAACTAAACCATCATTATTTTTGACAACATTAGGGGTTTAAAAAAACAAAACAAAAAAACAACAACCTAAATCTGTGAGCTTTGAAGTTGCTGGTTAGTAGATAAGAGAGTGCGCTGGATCTTGTGTAATATATATGAAAAACAAAGAATCTCGCACTCCATCAAATATAATTTTACAACATGACAGGAGGCTTCGTATTTTGCATAATCTCTCTCTCTACTAGCTCCACACAGCAGCAAAGAAACACAGAAAAAAGAACCAATTATAAGAGAGTAGGATGTACATAAGGCACAGTAACCTCATCACTTCCTCTTTCTTTGCTGCTCCGTCAAGCAGATAGGTCAGAGTATTACTCTTCTCCATTACTGTATTTATATTGCCTCTTTGGGACTGTTTTTGGAATTGTATTTCCATGGGCTTTGCCATTTGTTTTGCTGTGCTTCTTTCTTTTCTATGGGCATCTGGAGTTTTTTTTTTTATTGTTTTGACATTTTACCTTAATCTGGGTGCTTGACTCCTCCCCTCCTTTCTTTCCCTTCTCTGGATCTTTTACTTTTTTGGGGCCTTCCTGGGGCTTCAACCCTACCCCTCTGTGGGTTCCGACGACCCCGGATCGTTGCTCCCCTTCCCTCAATTTTTTTTTTTGTAATCCCAGATCGATTGCGACCTCTGTATGGAATTTTCAGCACTCCCTGCTTAACCCCTTAAGGACCAAACTTCTGGAATAAAAGGGAATCATGACATGTCACACATGTCACGTGTCCTTAAGGGGTTAAAGGAATTTCTCCCTCGACAGCAAATGTAATTGTTGGAGAACTGATTGATGAGCTCTATCAGGGCTGTGGCCAGCACTTAAGAGTTCATACCCTGTGCACCTGGGGTGAGGCCCCTACTATATGTACGCCACACTATACTGCTGAAGGAAGACATACAGTGACCGCCTCTGTTAACCGCCGGACAGGATTTTCAACACTTTCTTTTGACGGAATATCTCCATCGACAGTGAGCCATTGTGGAGAACTGGTTTATGCTCTATACAAGGGCCATGACTAGCACTTAAGGGTTCATACCCTGTGCACCCGGGTTGAAGCCCCCACTATATGTGCGCTGCACTGGAATGCTGAATGAAGGCTTGCTGTTGCAGCCTGGGTCAACTACTGGACATGATTCCAACACTGTCTGCCTCAAGGCATATCTCCCTTGCCAGTGAATTAATTGTGGAAGAACTGATGGACGCTCTCTATCAGGGCTGTGGCCAGCACTTAAAGGAACACAAACCTGTATTCCTGACCCTATAGTGTTAAAACTACCATCTAGCCCCCCTGGGCCCCTCATGCCTCCCTAAATATAGCAAAATCTTACTTGTATTCAAGCCTGAAGTTATAGCTCTGCATGCTGTTTGTCTCAGAATAGCAAGCTGTCTGCTGACATCATCAGAAGTGGTGACCTGATCCAATCACAGTGCTTTTCCATAGGATTGGCTGAGACTGAAAAGGAGGCAGATCAGGGGCATAGCCAGCATGATTCAAACACAACCCTGGCCAATCAGCATCTCCTCATGAAATTAATCGAATCAATGAATCTCTATGAGGAAAGTTCAGTGTCTGCATGCAGAGGGAGGAGACACTGAATGTTTGGATGCATTTTAGGCAGCCATGACCCAGGAAGGACCTCTAACAGTTATCTGAGAAGTGGCCAGTGAAGTTCTCACTAGGCTGTAATGTAAACACTGCATTTCCTCTGAAAAGACAGTGTTTAAAGCAAAAAGCCTGAAGGTAATGATTCTGCTCACCAGAACAAATTCAATAATCTGTAGTTGCTCTGGTGACTATATAGTGTCCCTTTAAGGGTTCATACCCTGTGCTCCTATGGTGCGGCCGTACTATAAGTGTGCGGCACTGTGCTGCTGATGGAGGCATGCTGTTGCAACCTCTATTTACTGGGTGAGCCCCAGTCTATTTTATTTGGCCACTGTTCAGAGTACAACCTTGCAGGGGTTTCTGGGAACACCACCTACTACTATGCTAGGCTGATATGTTTGCCCTGCATCCTGAGACTGCCTACTGGTTTGTGCCTTCTACAAGGGTATCCCATATCACCATAAAACTACCTATTTCTTTCTGGAGGATCCTCTGGTAACTAAAATGACTGCGCCTCGCAGGCTTATCAGTCAATGGCTGTAAAACCTACACATTTTTCACCCACGTTCAACAGACTGGTTCCCTCTCTATTGCCTGGCTACTTTATACACCTGTGGCTTCGTAGCCCCTTGATAAGATATCTGTAAACGCTTGGGGTCTGACGACCCATGCTATTCCCTCCCAGATGGAGTGGCACAGATAGCTACGTTTGAACAGCGCATGATGCCCTTCATGGCTCTGAGAGACCGCAATTCCACAAGGGAGCCAGGAGAGGTTTCAGGGACACCCAAGACTAACTGCTGGACTATCGACCCTATCATGGGTAAAATACTGGAAAATGTCAACACAGTCCTGGAATAGGCTCCCGATATTCGTGAATGGGCTCAGATGTGTCCGTTCAGTCAGAAACCACAGTGTTCGCCTCTCTTATGGGAAGCGCATAGCAGCACTCCTCCGTGTTGACGGATGGTTGGCAGATCTGGCAGCCAAATCATTGGCACACTTTTCCAGAGGGAACTTATTACACACACTTATGGTCCCGCTATCCTCGTCCAGAATCACACCTCCAGGAGGAAGGTGTTATGTGGTAACCTCCCTACGGGGTGTTCTTCGGGACCGGCTGACAGCGGGGCTTTGTCACCAACCACTTCTGGGCATCTGACCACGTACCTCGCTATCACTAACTATTACTCAGGAGGAGCATAAGTCAACCTCTGGTGGTCCAGACGATCGAACAGAGAACACAGAATGCGCTAGATAAGTTTTTTCCTCAGGTTAATATCTCTTAGGTACCATCGACTGTACTTTCTACTCTGCCTACAGGAGTTTCCATCGTATCTAGGCGGAAGGCATTCAAACCTAATAAGGAACCTTTCGCATGGAGGACTGGCCTGACAAATTTGGATATGAAAACACGTCATGGTGATCCTTTTTCCATCCCCCTTGACAACGTTATCTAGGTCCCATGTGACACGATCAACCTCGGCTCTTCACCTGACCCCTCAACTCGGATCCTTGGGGGGCTTAACCCCTTAAGGACCAAGCTTCTGGAATAAAAGGGAATCATGACATGTCTCACATGTCATGTGTCCTTAAGGGGTTAGTGAAGCTTATAAAACCAGTGATCAATTGCATATAGGGAATACGTGGGATTCTCTTCCTGGACAATCTTCTGCGGGCGATTCAGGGAACTCAAAACTGCACCAACACTCTAGATTCTCCGTGGTCCGGCTGGAATTGTCGTGTTTCATTCTGGATGATCCGCTTCTTAGGATTCGTAAGCTACTTCGCTCCTTGCACGCAGATGTTTTTCCCTTCATAGGTCTCCTCTATCCTCAAGGAATTTATACACGGTCCTTCACTGCAACACCATAACCATACATACACTCGCCCGGATCATGAGATACTGCCCTACTCCATCTGGGCCATCTTCCCAGACTCGGTACGTTACCAGGACAGGCAGTATTTTCCCTCCCTACTTCGCTAACCCACCCTGGTTATTTTCTATGTATGTATCACAGGTATAAGGTAGGTTTGTCTCCCAATGTTTTGTGCTTACATTGATAAGCACAAGCTTTCATCAGGACAGTGGGATCATATAAATACAGCCAACAGATATTTAGATATATCCATATCAAAGCCCTTTCACGAAAAGAAAGATCAGAAGAGATCATGTGCCTCTGAGGTGATGTGGCTAATTCCTAGATGAGTCCTGTATTGAAGAACTTATTAATTTAAATGATGACCCAATTAGAAATAGACCAGGAAAAAAGGCATCCCAACTCTGTAAAGGTAGCCAAGGATATACGTTTTCTATGGCTTTCAGATGGGTATTAATTACTGCAGTTGAAAAAAACCTTCTATTTAAGCCCTTATTTACAATATCAAAACCTTCAGAATGAGGAACGTAGCACTGGACCTGATAGAGGGAAGAACTCTTTTGGGAAATCCCATGGAGGTACTGAAGATAAGCAGAAATGGAAACCATGGACTGGGTACCAATATGGAATGGTCAGGATAATTTATATTGGCTCTTGCAAACTATGAAGAGAACTGTTGGATGTTAAGAGTGTCCCTTTCCTGAACAGATTTGATTTTGGAGAAAAGTTCTTTAAACCCAGTGGATGTGTTCATAGTTATCACTGTCCAAGGGATCTCTATAGGAAAGTTAACCTCCTCCCTTGTGACATCTAATCAGACCTATGGCAGAGGACCTGGATACAAAACGCTCTCTGCTGAGGTAATATGACAGTACTTACTTGATAAGTCTTACTGAACTTTATGAAGAGAGCTGTACCATGCATTGGGACCCTGTTCCCAGCTATACCATGAACTAGGAGGAAGCAAGGTGACTTCAGCAGACATTGATCTTTCACCATAAGAAATACAAATAAAAGTGTCCATCCACTGCAATCTAAGAAACATCTGGTGATGTGGGGGTAATGGATACATGGGAATAAGCATCCTGCAAATCTATAGACATCATTCAATGTACTAGGAATACTACCTTTATGATGAATGTTCAAGAATCCCGTAAACTAGAATGGACCTCCATCCAACTGTTACAAACAGAATCTGTGTGTCCTAGCTGTTTTTAAAGTTTCTCACAAGAGCTCTCTCTAATTGAAGGGAAGCCATGAAATTTACAAAGCATCTATTTTTCCCTTTTCTCTTCCTCTGGTAGAATAATGACCACTTCTCAAGGTTGAGACCTACCATACTCTCTTCCTTGGTCCTGAAAGGAAGCTAATGAGAGTCCTTGGATCAAAAGGGTCTCCTGAACCTTAGGTCTTGAAGATAAGCTTTACTGCCCTCTGCCGTTCTCTTGATCTAATTATTTAGGAGGATGCATCCGCGGACCAAGTACTAAGCCAAAGAGCCCGGCTAGAAGACACAGAGAAAGTCTTTTCTAGAATAGAATGCAACCTACGTAGGCTTCTTATGAAACAAAAAACAAAGTATATACACTAGAGATGTACACGTATACTGTGGATAGCCCCAGGAGAACTTCACAACCACCTATGAAAACGTATAACAAACAAACAAAAGTGGAAACCACCCAGAATACGTATAAGTATAAAAATAGAAAAGGGGACAACCTGATGTAAATCAAATGTCCTTGAATCGAATCTATGAAAAAATTGAAATAGCTTGCATAGCGTAAAAAAGTATATATAAATAGTGGATATAAGTGAGATTGGAAATACACTCACAAACAAACGATAATTCAGGCCTTTCACCCTCTCAGGGGTTATATGATGAGTGTAGGTATCCTCCGACACGATATATGTAAATGTAAAAAATGCAATATAGTGAAGTATGTTTAGAAATATACAAAATCACATTTATTCATTGCACTTACAAAATAGCAGCATAAAAAGACATCTCTCCATATACATATGGAACTCCTGGTAGTGGTAGTAGAGTGTCCACAGTGGAGGTCCAAGACCAATAGAAGAAATGCAGGATCCAAACAAATAAATAAAAACAATAAGCATGTATAAAAGTTCGGTTGTATCTGGTTACATCCAACGCGTTTCGTCCTGTCAGATGTCGGACTTCTTCAGGGATAACCTCGGGTCCATCTCTGATGGTATATATATCCTCATAAGCAATTTTCGGAATCCGATACACATGAAAATAAAACTTGCGTTTCACTGGTGAAACGCAATAATCGGGCGCGAAATCCATAGAGCCTCTCAAACAGTTGCGGGTTGTGGTGCACATGCGCGTAAAAACGCGCATGCGTCAACTCAAAAGACCGTAACCTACAAGGGACAAAAAACAGAACGGCGAAAATATCGCCTGAGCAAATGACCGTGCAAGTTCTATCAATAAAGATCTAAGTATAGTGGCAAAATGAATACCCCATATTGTAGATATGTATAGCATGTACACACATATATATCTCGATGCAACTAATGCATATAAAGAATATTACAAAGAATATATATATAAGTGTGTATCCAAGAACTGCATATACAACTATAAATGGGGACTAGTTTAGAGTCTGACTTAGTGTATACAATACAGTTAAAGGCATATTAACCCTCATATAGGTGGAATTCATATATTACATAAAAAAATGCAAAATGAATGGAATCAAGTATTGAAATACTATATGTAGATCAAAAAATGAAATAATAATGAAATAATAAAGATACACATGTTATAATATTACATAAGAATTATGTTACATGAAAATAACTACATAAAAAGTATTTACATAAAGAGGAGAACATAACCTTGTATTTAAACATTCCCAAAGAGAGCGCATGAAGAAAACTTGATTAGATAAGACCTTGTAAATCAATTTCTTGATTAAGCCCCAGATTTAAAGTTTTTAGGTTGAAAATCCACAGAGCCTCTTTTCTAACTAACTCCTGTTGCTTATCACCACCTCTCCACCCTAATTGGACTGAATCTATTCCAAAGACTTGTAGGGTGTTCCAAGAAAATAAAGAACAAGAATTGCAGTGTCTTGTCCGTATATTATTATAATGTTCTAATATTCAGATGAATTTAAATACATCTATAACCCGAACTGCAAAGTGGCAGTTTTTTATTTTTTGCCAAAAATCCACAAGAACACAAAAAAAAACCCAGGCCGCCCTATTATCAGCGGAATTAACTCCTTGACATGTAATCTATCAGAGTACGTGGATTTATTTTTGCAGCCATATGTCCCATTACATAACACCTTTATTAAAGATACTAGACATATTTTACAAGACTTACAATCTATAGAGTGGAAACCTTCCTATCTTTTGGCCACAGCAGATATCACAGCTTTATATTCCAACATTCCCCATGCCAAGGGGATTTCTTGTATTCAAGATACTCTAAAATCACAACAAGTTCTAGAGGATACCCAGATTGAGTTTTTGGTGAACTGTATTCAATTCGTACTCACCAAAAACTTTTTCTGGTTTAATGGACAGTTCTTTCTTCAGCGATGCGGCGTCGCCATGGGTACTAAATTCGCCCCTAGCTTCGCCAACTTGTATGTATCCCATTGGGAACGTCAGCACATCAAGTTGGCGGACCATGATGGGGGTGGTTTGGTCCTGTGGCGGCGCTTCATCGATGATGTTTTGATCATCTGGGACGGTCCTCTGGAAGGCCTTAATTCTTTTTTGGTGCAAGTTAATAATAATGAGTATAATTTGAAATTTACTTCAGTATCCAGTAATTCAAGTATAAATTTCTTAGATTTAACTATATATGTAGAAAACAACCAGCTAAAAACCAAGACGTACTTTAAGCCCACTGATTGCAATACAGCGATTGAATATTCCAGTACTCATTATCCTTCCTGGCTTTCGAATATTCCTAAGAGCCAATTCACCCAGCTCAGAAGGAATTGTACAGATAACCACATGTTTTTGGAACAGTCTAAAATTATTCAACAAAGATATGCAGAAAAAGGCTACAATATCCAAAAAATGGAGACATCTAAAACTGAAATATTAAATTCTGATAGGTCATCGTTTTTGACTAATAAAGACGAAGAGGGTTTGGAACCCCTAACGGTCGAGCAAAAATTAAAAAATAGATTCAAATGGAGTAATAAAAATAAAAATAAAGATAAATATAAAAATACCAATAACAAATTCGAATTTGCGTTTGTCACACAATATACCGTATATACTCGAGTATAAGACGACCCGAATATAAGCCGAGGCCCCTAATTTTACCCCAAAAAACTGGGAAAACTTATTGACTCGAGTATAAGACTAAGGTGGAAAATGCAGCAGCTACTGGTAAATTTCTAAATAAAATTAGATCCTAAAAAAGTTATATTAACTGAATATTTATTTACAGTGTGTGTATATAATGAATGCAGTGTGTGTGTGTGTATGAATGCAGTGTGTATATGAATGCTGTGTGTGTATGCAGTGTGTGTATGAATGCAGTGTGTATATAATGAATGGAGTGCAGTGCGTGTATATGAGTGCAGTGCGTGTATATGAGTGCAGTGTGTGTATAATGAATGCAGTGCAGTGTGTGTATGAGTGCAGTGTGTGTGTGAGTGCAGTGTGTATATAATGAATGCAGTGTGTATGTATGAATGCAGTGCAGTGTGTGTATATGAGTGCAGTGTGTGTGTATGAGTGCAGTGTGTATATAATGAGTGCAGTGTGTGTATATGAGTGCAGTGTGTATATAATGAATGCAGTGCAGTGTGTGTGCAGTGTGTATGCAGTGTGTATGCAGTGTGTGTATGAATGCAGTGTGTGTATATGAGTGCAGTGTGTGAGTGCAGTGTGTATATAATGAATTGAGTGCAGTGTGTGTATGAGTGCAGTGTGAATGCAGTGTGTGTATGTGTGTATGTATGCAGTGTGTGTGAGTGCAGTGTGTGTGTGTGTGTGTGTGTGTGAGTGCAGAGCATTGGTGGGGGTGGGCATTTTATTAATTATTATTGTAATATATATATTTTTTTTAATGTTATTATTTATTTATTTATTTATTATTATTATTTTTTTTTTCGTCCCCCCTCCCTGCTTGTTAGCTGGCCAGGGAGGGGGGCTCTCACTCCCTGGTGGTCCAGTGGATGGGCTGTAGGAGGGGGGCTGTCAGGAAGCTGTAACTTACCTTCACCGCAGCTCCTGTCAGCTCCCTTCTCTCTCCTCCGTCCGTACAGCTCCCAGGTCAGCTTCCTCTGCAACTCTCGCGGCCGCGCGGAGCGTTGCCACGGTAACCCGTGGCAACGCTCTGACCCCGCGGCACTCGCGAGATTTGCAGAGGGAGCTGACCTGGGAGCTGTACGGACGGAGGAGAGAGAAGGGAGCTGACAGGAGCTGCGGTGAAGGTAAGTTACAGCTTCCTGACAGCCCCCGGTCCTTGTCTGTATTATGGCAATGAAAATTGCCATAATACAGACAACTGACTCGAGTATAAGACGAGTGAGTGTTTTTCAGCACAAAAAATGTGCTGAAAAACTCGTCTTATACTCGAGTATATACGGTAACTCCCAAGCGAGACAGGTGGAAAAAATCCTTAAAAAACATTGGTACATCCTAAAGAGAGATGAGATCCTAAAAGAT
This sequence comes from Pelobates fuscus, assembly GCF_036172605.1. NCBI lineage: Eukaryota > Metazoa > Chordata > Amphibia > Anura > Pelobatidae > Pelobates > Pelobates fuscus. The sequence goes on from NC_086322.1 coordinate 244,427,661, forward strand.
GTACTACCGGATTTTCCCACAGTAATCTATAAAAAATCAAGCAATTTAAAGAATAAACTGGCACCTAGTTTATTACCTATAACTCCCACTTGCAACAACTTTCTGAAGGTCCAAATACAAGGGTTCTACAGCTGTGGCCATTGCTCTACATGTACACATTTAAAAAGGAAAATTCATGATTTTATGGGTACATATACGAAAAAAACATATAAAATAAAGAATCATATTCATTGTTCTTCTTCTTTTGTAGTTTATCTATTGCAATGTGGCTGTGGGGCCCAATACGTGGGCCGCACGTCCAGAAAACTACACACCCGAATATTAGAACATTATAATAATATACGGAAAAATAAAATTGATCACAGTGTACCAAGACACTGCAATTCTTGTTCTTTATTTTCTTGGAACACCCTACAAGTCTTTGGAATAGATTCAGTCCAATTAGGGTGGAGAGGTGGTGATAAGCAACAGGAGTTAGTTAGAAAAGAGGCTCTGTGGATTTTCAACCTAAAAACTTTAAATCTGGGGCTTAATCAAGAAATTGATTTACAAGGTCTTATCTAATCAAGTTTTCTTCATGCGCTCTCTTTGGGAATGTTTAAATACAAGGTTATGTTCTCCTCTTTATGTAAATACTTTTTATGTAGTTATTTTCATGTAACATAATTCTTATGTAATATTATAACATGTGTATCTTTATTATTTCATTATTATTTCATTTTTTGATCTACATATAGTATTTCAATACTTGATTCCATTCATTTTGCATTTTTTTATGTAATATATGAATTCCACCTATATGAGGGTTAATATGCCTTTAACTGTATTGTATACACTAAGTCAGACTCTAAACTAGTCCCCATTTATAGTTGTATATGCAGTTCTTGGATACACACTTATATATATATTCTTTGTAATATTCTTTATATGCATTAGTTGCATCGAGATATATATGTGTGTACATGCTATACATATCTACAATATGGGGTATTAATTTTGCCACTATACTTAGATCTTTATTGATAGAACTTGCACGGTCATTTGCTCAGGCGATATTTTCGCCGTTCTCTGTTTTTTGTCCCTTGTAGGTTACGGTCTTTTGAGTTGACGCATGCGCGTTTTTACGCGCATGTGCACCACAACCCGCAACTGTTTGAGAGGCTCTATGGATTTCGCGCCCGATTATTGCGTTTCACCAGTGAAACGCAAGTTTTATTTTCATGTGTATCGGATTCCGAAAATTGCTTATGAGGATATATATACCATCAGAGATGGACCCGAGGTTATCCCTGAAGAAGTCCGACATCTGACAGGACAAAACGCGTTGGATGTAACCAGATACAACCGAACTTTTATACATGCTTATTGTTTTTATTTATTTGTTTGGATCCTGCATTTCTTCTATTGGTCTTGGACCTCCACTGTGGACACTCTACTACCACTACCAGGAGTTCCATATGTATATGGAGAGATGTCTTTTTATGCTGCTATTTTGTAAGTGCAATGAATAAATGTGATTTTGTATATTTCTAAACATACTTCACTATATTGCATTTTTTACATTTACATATATCGTGTCGGAGGATACCTACACTCATCATATAACCCCTGAGAGGGTGAAAGGCCTGAATTATCGTTTGTTTGTGAGTGTATTTCCAATCTCACTTATATCCACTATTTATATATACTTTTTTACGCTATGCAAGCTATTTCAATTTTTTCATAGATTCGATTCAAGGACATTTGATTTACATCAGGTTGTCCCCTTTTCTATTTTTATACTTATACGTATTCTGGGTGGTTTCCACTTTTGTTTGTTTGTTATACGTAGGCTTCTTAGCTGAAGACTATTTCCAGCTTAATGACTTGTAAATTGTCAACAAAGGAAAATTATCTTGGATATGCTCCTCCAAATTATCCATACAAATATTAGATTTAGGTAAGAGCTTACAGCAAGATGAAAGCCTGTGCCAGCTGTCACATTGGCTTTAGAGAGGATCAATATCATCTATACTCCATGTAGTCTCAGAGAGATACCACATTGTTTACAGGCAGAGTGGAACATTTAGCCAGTCTAAGTACTGCATCGTCCACTTAGGAGCAGAGTCCCAGGTACAAGTGCCTGAAATCCCAATAGATGAAGACATACTTCCTTGAGTTGAAACCTTGTCTTAGTGTAGAACCATTCCTCCATTAAGGATCTTAATGGTACTGGAAACTAGAAAAGATGCTCTGCACCCTCTGACATCTGAAAATAAAGGCTAGAGGTAAAAGGCTAAACCGTAGCAGATCTTTTTCAGGCATAAGGACCTGCAGACTCTGGAAATCAAGTAGTCCAGGTGAGCAGATTGTGGAACTACTGAAATAGGCTGAATATCCTCATCAGATGATTCCATATCTCTGAATCTATCCATCTCAATTCAAGTATTCATTCTGGGAATTGCCCAGAGAATCAGAGCTTCAACAGCTTTTATGACGTCTTGAGATACCTCCATAATATACAGCACAGAGGTAGATGGGCCTGTAGCCACTTTCAGACCGTCTGTGCATTGACTTTACTTTTACAAGGCTCTCTTATCATATATCTCACAAAGGATCCTTTAGGGTGACTTCCCTTGTATAAGCCGGAAGAGCATCCAGCTCAATCACCGGCTAAAAAGGACTGTCAGCTGCAGCATTAACTGCAGCACCCGCAGATGCCCTTCTTTTCTACTCTGGCACAAAACCCACGAACCCGAGGCTCTAAGGCCTACCGCGTGGGCGTACTGCTACGGGAACTTACCGGAGGACCCAGAGGCTGGAACATACAGGAGTACCCAGGTCTCCATGAGGAAGGTGAGATGGGGCGCATATAAACAGCCAATATAATAACAGCCAATATAAACCCCAGGACATCAGCCATATGCTGTTAGCTCCCTCCTCACAAGAGGCCCTGCCACCACGATCGGCCTCCCCAGCATCCTCTGTTGACAAGGACCAACTAGGCAGCCCACTCTTCAGCCCAAGCCAGTCGCCAACACACTCGACAGGGGACCACAACCCCGCCTCTAATAGGGACATACAAAATATGCTCGCAGGCTTGCAGCAAAGTTTTAAGAAGATGTGGGAGGCTGACCTAGATGTTTTAACTACCACAGAACAAGTGGTGGCAGCACGCACTCAGGCTAATGAGACAGGCCTCGCAGGACACAAGACCATCTTGCTCTAAGTGAAACAGTCCAACAGCTACAAACAGCGCAGGCCACAATAGCCAGACAGTGCAATGTAATGGACAATAGGGGCAGGAGAAAAACACAAAAATTAGAGGGGTCCCTGAGACGCTACCCGTAGAAGAACTGCCTCATTTCATCAGATGCCTGTGGGTTCAGTCTTACTGGCCAAGCAGGCAAAACAGTTCTTATTCAACGGAGTATACAGAATCGCCAAGTCACCGCAGGCACCCACCTCGGCGCCACATGACCTCATATTACGCTGCTGCACAGTGACAGACAAGTTGGGACTCCTGGCTACATTCCAGAGGAAGACCCCATACGACTTCTAGACATGCCATCTATCCCTCTTGCAGGACTTAAGTAGAGAGACACTCCTATGGCGTAAAACAATGCAGTCACTCACCGCACAATTGCAGGAAGCAGGGATTACCTACCGGTGCGTGACACCGAAGACCCTCTGGGTCTCCAAGGAGGGACGAAACAACAAGACCTCGAATCTCAACGTGGGCCCAACCCTGTTGGCTGCACTGGAACTACCTGACCAACCCGCAGCCGTTACTACTCGCCCTCAACCACTAAACAGGTAAGGCATGGATGTCTCCACTCCCAGAGGAAAACGAGGCGCCACGACTTGACTACAAGCTCACCGCTACTATGTTTTATTTAGCTATCAGGACACTGTTATTTTAATGGTTTGATTTTAGTCTTCTTTCAAATACCTCATATCTCATGTGGGCCAATTAACAAAGCCTAAACACTTGCCCATTAGGATATGAGAACACATATCTATGCTCCGGTGCACAATACCAGTCTGCCCATAAGTACCTCTGCAACTCAGCCGACCACCTTGCTAGACCACATACTCATACACAAGCTCCATTACCCTCAGACCCGAACAAACTAGCTGTGCTTTACATGAAACAGACACTAGCACCTAACCCAGCCCACACACACACAGGTTCCTCAGTACTATATACTAGGCAGAGTAACTCAGCGACTACCCATAGAAACAGATGGTCAATCACTCTCAAAACCACGGGGTGCCAACCACAGAAATACCGCAGTAGTGGAGCAAGTCATAAATATCGAGGACAACGCTGCTAGACCCTTTGTCCACCTAGCCTTGCCACCAGACCCTAACAGAGATGCTGGCAACCTCTGAGGGTTTCTCACTCTCAGTGATGATTCACCACTTTTCGTTAAAACATATTAGACCGGCCTAAGCATATAAGAAGGTGCAAACTGCATTTCTCTATGCCTGTGCATGTACCAAGTTGGAATGTTGAACACTTGGTCCTGGCTGTTGTGGCAATTCAAAGTATATGTTTTAATTCTTGCACTGAAAAATAAAGAATTAAAAAAAGAATTAGCAGCAAATGCTTACCGTTCAGATAAAAATTGATAAAGGGTAGAAGGGGTTATATCCATAGATATGCTCTGTATGTGCCTGCCCAGCCTGCAGAAATTAGGGTGATGGCATAACCTTGCTACCCCTCGAGTCACAAGTAAATCCATGGGAAAGTATAAGATAGCAGAGTTGTACTTTAACCCTTTCAGTGATGGAATGCTATCCAGTCTCACCAACTCTTTCAGCGATGGACTGTTAAGGTAATTAATTCTTGCAATCCATGTGCTCTGTATGTGCATGTCCAGTCTGCTATCCCTTGCTCACGGCGAGAAACAGGATGATGGCATAATCTTGCTACCCCTAGGGTCACAACAAGTAAGTCCATATGCTCTGTATGTGCATGCCCACCCTGCTACCCCCAGGGTCACTGCAGGAATTCTGGTGATGGCATGATCTTGCTACACCCAGGGTCACAGCAAGTAAAACCCCTGGTCACTAAAGTAGTATCTTCAGGGGTTTACCAGTGCACAGGGCAGTGTACTGAAGACTTCTAACACAGTAAAGGAGTTTAAGCATGCGTGGGATAGGCATAAGGCTATCCTAACTATAAGATAAGGCCAGGGACTAATGAAAGTATTTAGAAAACTGGGCAGGCTAGATGGGCCGAATGGTTCTTATCTGCAGTCACATTCTATGTTTCTATGTTTCCCAAGGAAGAGAGTCTGAACTCACTTGAGGCAGAAAGTAAAACACTCAGGTAAGCCAAAAAGAAAAATGCTCCGTTTCTCCTAGGGATGGGACAGGAACAAAAAGACTGAGGGTGGGAGGGATAGGAAGGGTTACTAATACCTTCTGTTTTAAGTAGGTTCCGGTCTAATTAGGGATAGGGAGGAGCTACCAACTGTTGTGCTGCCATGGATATGTCCAGGAAAAAATATATATATATAAGATTAGATTGTATTGTCATTTTAAATGAACACCACAATGCTGTGTGTTGGGGGGGGGGGGGGTTATTTTTTTTACCAAAAACATTGACATAAACTTCTGAAAAAAAATGGCCGCAAGATAAGGCACAATATGAGATATACTGGAGTCTACTTTCACAAATTGTAGGTCTGGGGTAAGTGAGATAATTTGAACAGTCAAAAAATAAAATAAAATAAAATAAAAAGACCATGTGATATATAAGGATATAGATATCTATTTATCTATCTATCTAGTGGATATTTGGTATGTACTTCTCTATCTATAAATATGACATGTATTCCTACTTACCATAATTTTCTATTTTGATTCATAGGCCATGACAACACAACAATGGTCCTTTCTCTACCTAATTAGACACGAACCTTATAAATAGAGTTATAGATACCCCCCTACTACCCCTCCCACCATCTGTCTTGATTCCAGAAATGGCTCCGGGCAGATTCTTTGTGCTGCCATGGCGTATGACCAGGAAAATAAAACTAAAGTAAATAGGAATACATTTTCTCTTTTCCTGCCAATATCAATGGCAGTCCAATGGGTAACACTTAAGCAATAACCAAGGTAGGGAGAAAAAACAGATACTCCAAATTATCAAGTGTAAGTGTATTAACAAAACCAAAGTTATAAACATACAGCAAGCAATTGAAAGATTTTACAAATAAGATTCAGAGAGAACACTCTTGCCAAAATTATAAAGTGGACCTGCATTGACTTCCGACATCAAGTGTATAATAAGAGAATTAAAGCCCATGTAGCTGCTCATTATAATCCGTTCACTTTAGCTGCCGCAGCGCAAGAGGATGAATGTGATCTGGTAGAATCAGCTTTTAGACCATCAGGAACCCCTGAGGCCTGGTATACCTGAATAATGGCAGAAAATCAATTTACTGATTGCTTCTTTAGAGGCTTGAAAACCTTTCCTAGCCCCATTAGGGAAAATTAATAGTCTTTGTTGCTTACTCTAATTAGACTCTCTAGTGATGTAATTCCTTAAACATTTCACCAAGTCAAGTGTTGAATGTCTTATATCTTCATTCTCCTCTTGCCGAATAGGATGCAAGGCTGGAAAGTATAATTTCCTTGTTAATATGAAACGTAAACAAATGCTTGTGAAGAAACTCAGGAACAATTCTAAGAATAACTATGTTTATGGAAGACTGTAAAGAGCTTGAATGCCTGAAGCTCCGATACTCTCTTACCAGAAGCCAAGGCCACCCGCAATGCTGTCTTGATGAGGAAATGATCAGACAGCGTCCAAAGGTTCAGAAGACATTGCTTTCAAGGCTTTTAACACAAAGGGCAAATCACATGGGGAGCAACGGATTTAAAAGGGGGACTGATCGTAAAGACTGCGGTAAGAAATCAAATTACATTCATATGGAAGGCTTATTTATGGTTGGTAAGAGCTGAAATGTGAGCCCTCAGAGTATTATAACTGAAACCTTTGTATAGACCAGATTAAGGGAACTACAGAACGTCCTTAGTAGAGAGGTTCTGAATTTCCATCGCTTAGGAAGAGTCCAAGAAGAGAAAGCATCCCTTACTCCAATATGTGGCAGAGGTGGAAAGCTTCCCAGCCTGTAGAAGGTTATCAATTACTGCAGATGAAAACCCTTTATCACTCAGCCTCTCCCTTTCGAACTCCATATCTACAAGTTGAGGGAAATCAGTCTGGATGAAGCAATAGAATTCTAGGGAGATCCAATAGAGATTTCTTGCATATGCTCAGAAGGTTAAATCATGGTCTGCAAAGCCAGTATGTGGCTATTTGGATGATTGATACATATAGTTGCTGCTGTAACCTTCAGGGGAGGGGAGCAGGTGGAAATGTGCATTCCATGTTAAAAATTCACCTTCATGACAGCACCCCTTTCTAGAGGATCAAATATTCTGGAGAACAACGTGTTCTGTTTTTTGTTCTTGCGAGTCACCATTAAAACCACGTGGGGGATTTTCTAACTATCAATTGAAAGACTTCATCTAATACGCCCCATTCTCTTCAATATATCTCCACTCAGCTGAGAAAATCTGCCATTGAATTCAGAAGTCCAGGAGATTAATGGGTACAATTCCTAAAAGATGCTTTCATGCCCAGGACATCAACGGTTTCATAAGGAACATCATTCTACGACTTCAAGTTCCCCCTTAATGATTGATATATGCAACAACAGTAGCACTGTTAACTTGAACATAATGTCTAGTTCCCTTGGGCAAAGCTGTCCTGCTGATATGTACCCCAGCGACTTGCATCTGTAGTGACAACAGTCCATGGGATATTTCCCAGGGGAAAACCCTGGAACAAGTTCTTCTGTAACCACCACATCAAGGACTGGTGAACGCTGCATGTAATCTTGATAGGCTCCTGGAGAATGCTGGAGACTGCTTTCCCAATTCTCTATTTTGTGCATATTGTCAGTCCTGAGGTAGAGGACATGGAACAGTAAGCTCATCGCTTTTTGACAAGCAACATCCCTCTGACTTTAAAATCCTAGAAACTTTTGATGATGCAGGGCAAAGTGAAAATAAGCATCCTGTAAGTCTATTGATATTAACCATTGGCCTGGAAAGACCACTTTCCATCTTAAATTTTTGGACAGTTAACGTATCCATTGAGTCTGTGTAGATCTAAAATGGGTGTCCATCCTCCTGAGGTTTTTTTTGGCAAGGAAAAGATAGGGATAAGATCCAAAAATGTGTACTCCTATAACATCTTCTTGAAGGGAGAAAATTAAAGCTTTCTTTTCTTCGACTACCAACCATTTTGTCATTTGAAAACCCAGGAACGGCACCATCGAATTCTTATGGTATATAAAACCCAATTGTGCTTCATTCATTTCTCCCATGTCTTTTGGAACAGAACCAGTTGTGGCCCTGCCCCGCCAGGCTGGGAAATAAACCAGTCATAAGGATCTGGAATTCTTTGTAGTCTCTGAAATTTAAACCTCTGAAGATTGTCCACCTCTCCAGAGCTTGGATGTTTTATATTCTCTCATAGGTCTATAAAATCTGTTTTAAAAGGAGTAGGCAAATTATATTTTGGCTCAAAATGTCCTCATGGGCCCTACCATCTTGAGACCGAAAAGCTTTCCTCCACTCTGCTGCTCTCTTGATGGACTCATCCAGGTTCTTGCCAAAATGCATATCCCCATGAAAAAAAAAAAAAAGAGCAGAGGCTGTTTTTGGAAGAGGCATCCAAAGACCAAGACCTAAGCTAGAGAGACATCCTAGTGGAAATGTAGAGAGCCATATTCCTGGCTAAGGCTTGCAAGCTGTCAATAATGGAATACGAACTTTTATCATCTCTTATATTACCTGCCAAATTTGCCATTCATATTTTAAGAAACCGAGGATAAAAGCCTGTGCCAACTGCCAGGTCCATTCTTTTGTTTCTAAGAGTCTAAGAGAACCTGCATTGTCCACAGGTAAGGTGGAGCAATTAGCCAGCCTTACCAGAGCGGCATCCACCTAAGGAGTCGAGTCCCAAGAACAAGCATCAGTATTATCAAAGGGGTAATGATGAGAAATTCTACCTTGTACTGCCAGCCTTTTCTCTGTCTTATACCATTCCTTGTGAATAAGGTCCTTAATAGGGTCATACAAGCCACTCTGAAAATTAGCAGCTTTAAATAGAAGTCTCTTCTTACTATTTGCTCGTGCTCACAGATTTATACATTTGAGATTAAGTAATCCACACAAATCAGAACCAGTGAATCAGGAGCAGGTTTAATATCCTCTGAAGAGACAATTTTTCTGCATGCATCCATTTACACAGATTAATCTAATGATGACTCCTGAATATACACATGGATCAGAATACCTTGGTCATTTTCTGGCTTTACCATCCTCCTTGAAACCTTGAGAAATGGCTATTTGGGTATAACGTGTGGAGAAGAGGCAGATGGGCCTGCTGCTGCTTTAAAACATTCTGCACAGAGATGCTTCCTCTTTAATGCTCTTTCATCACAGGCCTTGCATTGGATCTTTCTCGGGGACATTCCTGTAGATGATCCAGAAGATTTCTCCCATAGAACAATCATGAAACAAAATGCTCTCTTTGTATGAGAACAGCAGCACACAAGCGATGAAAAGTAAATAAATAAAAACAGCATGGCTTACCTAGAGTGTGACCTTTTGTTGGAAGCAGATGAATCAGAATCAGAATGAATGAAATCCTGACAGAAAAGGAGATAAATTAAATGAACTGTCTTAAGAATAGAGTCCCAACAAAAGAGTAAAAAGGGTAATATGCCTTTAAGTGCAATATACATTTAAAACTTACCAATTTATCAAAGAAATGAAGGATCAAAATTCTGGCACTAAATAGAATGAAACTATCCAGGAAAAGAAAAACTCCTAGATCGAAATAAAATAAAATGTGTCCCTTTAACCCCTTAACCCCTTAAGGACACATGACATGTGTGACATGTCATGATTCCCTTTTATTCCAAAAGTTTGGTCCTTAAGGGGTTAAGGACACATGACGTGTGAGACACGTCATGATTCCCTTTTATTCCAGAAGTTTGGTCCTTAAGGGGTTAAAAGGGCACCACAACGTCCGATGACATAGTAATTAGGAATGAAAGACCTATTGTGCATGCCTGAAAAGGACATGACGCGAACATCCGATTCGCACATGCATATTGACGCAACTCTGACATCGGAAAGATGGCAACCTCAGGAGTCCGCTAGTACAAGAAAAACGTTAAGGTGGTGAAAATGACACAAATTTCACTAGAAACCACAGGACCAGGGGAGATGAAAATAAAACATGTGGAACAGGAGGAAAGAATAATGAATATCTGCCTCCTCAAAGGTGGGAGGACATGGTCAAAAACCACATTACTGCTAGAAAATGCAGTAAGGAGAAATGACAGCAGGATCAACCAGGTAAATTCAAATAAAAAAAAAAAAGACAAAATATACTTTCTACCCAAAGTATTACTGCAAATTCTCCAATGGTCACTACAGGGGATTCTCTGCCTTGGGGCAGAGGGTAACTACCCTTCGGTAAGCCAAAAAGAAAAATGTTACTGGTCAAAAAATGACAGTCTGTTCTATAGAGATAGGGCAGGAACAAAAAGTTAGGTCCCTGTCTAATCAGGGATACGAAGGGTGTTGTGCTGCCATGGATATGGTCAGGAAATTCAAAATAATAAATAATGGGAGCGGGTCTTCCGGTCTGACCGAGCAGTCGCATGCTGTGAGAGCTCCGTGATCGTGTCGGCCTAAAAAGCGACATAACAAGCGACAAGCAGACCTATACCACCCTGAAAAGGCACCCGAGACAAGGGGAACCCTTCCAACCCCACCATGGCACCTCCTAAAGCCCAAAGAGCATCGGATTTCTTCCGACAAGGAAGGAGAGACCGGCAGCGATCCGAACAAGATGGCGGCTCCCACTCACCTACACACAACTCTGATGCGGGTTCCGACAATGATTCGAGGCAAACCTCCACAGGTGACACCTCGGTGTCGGAAAAGAGACTGGCGTCTATGCTCCAAGAGCTGAGCACATCTATGAGAACCGACTTTCAAACCGCGGTCTCAGACATGCGCAAAGACCTACTCAAGGTAGGGTCGCGAGTAAACACCCTAGAAGAAAAAAAACTGATGAACTCTGCCAAGCATAGGAATGAATGGCAAAATATTCAAAACTAGAGTGGGAGCTGGCAAAACCTGAAAAATCAGGACATGATTTCTAAACTGCCACCACTCCCTCATTTTCAAGCCCACCTACACAAATCTTATATCAAAACGGCTAAGCCATAGTCCTGATAGTTTTCACAATATGACCATTTGTTTGCAACTCACGCCGTTCATTGATATTCATTGAAACTCCACTGTAGCCAGCTCAAATTTGAAATGCAATTTCTAAACTACGACGGTGTCTTCATTTTTAATACTTCAGAGACAAACTATGCATGTAGTGTATAGTAAAATGTAGGTCTGGGGGGGCGGGGCCGGGCGGCCATGCTAGCAGGCTGCAACTCACCACGGCTCCTGGGGAATTCAGCTATTATAGGGCAAAAACCCACTAAAATCAGCCTGAAACACCCTGGAAAACCAAGGCACAAGTTCCTGGAGTGTCCCGGTGCAGCTAGAGCACCTGAAAATGGGTGGATCTGGGTCCTGGTGAGATGCTCTGGGGCTTGGGGACTGAGGCCTACCCGGGAGGGGAGAGGAGCAGACGGCCGCTGCCTCGCTCTCCATCCTGCCTAAGGTGAACAAAAACACGACTGGAGTCCTCCCGGCCCCGTTACACCCCCCCCCCTTTGGACCGGTGGGGGTTATCCCGGTCCCCACTGGGCAGACAAAGATCCTTAAGGCAATCCTGGGCGACTTGGCGCCAACAGTCTAACTACCACGCGGCCTCCACAAAATGGCCGAACGTGGTGCAAACACCCCACAGGTCGCACGGAAGCAGACCCTACAAGCCAGGGAGCCGAAACCACGAAAGCACTCCCCTTACAACAGCTCAGCTACATAGCTACCCACACTTGGACGCTGTGGTCTACACAACGATACGCACCCCACGACTGGGTAACACGACCAAAGCGACCCTTGGATACTATAACCGGGGGCGGGCTGCCGGAACCTAGTGGACTTTGGGTGCCTGCGGGGTATAACCCCATGCCTATGAAGAGGAACCATCTCAACAGCATGGACAACGCAAGTAACGCCGGCGGTCTTTCCTCCCCACACAAGAAATCAATGAAGGCACAAACCGCTGAACTCACCGCTGACAGCCTCATTAGGGGACACTCTGGCGGCACTCACTGCTACAGGGACATAACCGTTCGTAATGCCTCAGCCATACCTGAAACACATAGCGGTATTTACCACTCTGATGGCCCAATGTGCCGTGCTCTGCCTGGTGGTACCTTTTCGTATCTTACCTTATCTTGCAATACTCTACCTTACCTTCTCTGTATAAATGTCTTGGCTAAGCTATTGGCTAGTTATAAATGTTTGACAACATGTCTGTTTCTCACATAATACTATTGTTTCAAAGCGACTACCTAATCCTACTAATATGACAATAATGTTGTGGACCTAGCTTGTCAATTCAATGATAACTCACTAAATATATTATGCATGTCTAGAATGTAACAAAACTTGATGTTTCATGTTTAAAAAAAAAAAAAAATGTGTGCTGTATCAACATGCCACTCATTGCTGCTGTCGTGGCTCTGCACGCCTGTCTGTAAATTTTATGCACATGCAAAAATAAAGAATAAAAAAAAAAATGTAGGTCTGGGTCTTGTGATTCTCACAATATAAAGCTCTTCGCTGTAGGATGTATAGTTTTTAAAATACGACCGTGAATATGGGAACCGTTAAAATACTCTGACCTGTGCCAGGCTGGAGCAGCAAGTGATGTCCTAGACAGGGCCTTTTGTACACCTGCTAATGTTTTTATAAATGTATGTTTTAATGTAACTGTGAAGCACTTTGGGCAACAACGTTGCAATTAAATGTGCTATATAAATAAATAACAGTTACTCCGCCCACTCCAGTTGTAGACTACGGGTGGAGGCAAGAACACTTCACACAATTTCCCCAGAAATTGTAGCTTTTCTAGTTACTGTTGTAATTTAGGTTGTATCCCATGCCCCAGACCCCCCTCCCCCTTGAGATGCTCCCTCCATACCACAATCTAAGAACTGGGAAACCCACTGAAAATCTCCCTCAGTCAAACTACGGAAATGCAAGGGGGAAACTTGTGACCACTCAGACACACCCTAGGGGCACCCTACACTTACCGCAATGACCCCCCCTAACAGATTTCACTTGGTATCCCTAAATGCTCATGGACTAAATACCCCGCAAAAACGTAGGCTGGCCATGTCTCAACTAAGGACCCTGCATGCCTCTGTAGCGTGTATACAGGAAACCCATTTCTCGGTTAAGAACCCCCCAAGCTCTCCGGTTATCTCCTATCCCTTAGCATATCATGCCCTAGCACCCAACAAGACAAGAGGAGTTAGTATACTGTTTCACTATGACGGGCATTTCCAATGTGAAGAGGCGAACAAAAGCTCTGACGGTAGGCTTCTGAGCTTCTCCGCAGGTTTAACTTCCCATCCAATTTCCTGACTGGACTCCTGTCCCTATATTCCTCCCCTCAAGCTACAGTCATGAGCTCCGGATTCACCTCCAGACGCTTCGCTCTGACAAACTGTACACGGCAGGGCTGCCCACTCTCACCCCTCATTTTCATCGTTGCGCTCGAGCCCCTAATCCACAAGATTAAGGCAGACCCTGGTATCACTGGTCTCCCCTCCCCAATAGGCCCACAAAAAATAGCAGTGTTTGCCGACAACATCCTCTTTCTTACCCTCTGACTCTCTCCCAACCCTTCTACACCTACTACAAGACCAACCACGGGAAATTAATAACAAACATAGGGCAAGGGGGCTGAGGAGGGGGGGGGGGGGAAGGGGGCTCCCTCCCCCCCCCCCCTCCTCAGCCCCCTTCCCCCCCCCCCCCCCCTCAGCCCCCTTCCCCCCCCCTCAGCCCCCTTCCCCCCCCCAGCCCCCTTCCCCCCCCAGCCCCCTCCCCCCCCTTCCCCCCCCCTCAGCCCCCTTCCCCCCCCCCCCTCAGCCCCCTTCCCCCCCCCCCCCTCAGCCCCCTTCCCCCCCCCTCAGCCCCCTTCCCCCCCCCCCCCCTCAGCCCCCTTCCCCCCCCCCCTCAGCCCCCTTCCCCCCCCCCCTCAGCCCCCTTCCCCCCCCCCAGCCCCCTTCCCCCCCCAGCCCCCTCCCCCCCCCTCCTCAGCCCCCTCCCCCCCCCTCCTCAGCCCCCTTCCCCCCCCCTCCTCAGCCCCCTTCCCCCCCCCCCCCTCAGCCCCCTTCCCCCCCCCCCTCAGCCCCCTTCCCCCCCCAGCCCCCTTCCCCCCCCAGCCCCCTTCCCCCCTCAGCCCCCTTCCCCCCCCCCTCAGCCCCCTTCCCCCCCCTCCTCAGCCCCCTCCCCCCCCCTCAGCCCCCTTCACCCCTCAGCCCCCTCCCCCCCCCCTCAGCCCCCTCCCCCCCCCCTCAGCCCCCTCCCCCCCCCCCCCTCAGCCCCCTTCCCCCCCCCTCAGCCCCCTTCCCAGCCCCCTTCCCCCCCCCTCAGCCCCCTCCCCCCCCCCCCCTCAGCCCCCTTCCCAGCCCCCTTCCCCCCCCCCTCAGCCCCCTCCCCCCCCCCCCTCAGCCCCCTTCCCCCCCCAGCCCCCTTCCCCCCCCCCTCAGCCCCCTCCCCCCCCCCCCCTCAGCCCCCTTCCCCCCCCAGCCCCCTTCCCCCCCCCCTCAGCCCCCTTCTTCCCCCCCCAGCCCCCTTCTTCCCCCCCCAGCCCCCTTCCCCCCCCCTCAGCCCCCTTCCCCCCCCCCCTCAGCCCCCTTCCCCCCCCTCAGCCCCCTTCCCCCTCCTCCTTCCCCCCCCCTCCTCAGCCCCCTCCCCCCCCCTCAGCCCCCTTCCCCCCCCTCAGCCCCCTTCCCCCCCCTCAGCCCCCTTCACCCCTCAGCCCCCTCCCCCCCCCCTCAGCCCCCTCCCCCCCCCCCCTCAGCCCCCTTCCCCCCCCCCTCAGCCCCCTTCCCAGCCCCCTTCCCCCCCCCCTCAGCCCCCTCCCCCCCCCCCCCTCAGCCCCCTTCCCCCCCCCCCCTCAGCCCCCTTCCCCCCCCAGCCCCCTTCCCCCCCCCCTCAGCCCCCTCCCCCCCCCCCTCAGCCCCCTTCCCCCCCCAGCCCCCTTCCCCCCCCCCTCAGCCCCCTTCTTCCCCCCCCAGCCCCCTTCCCCCCCCCCTCAGCCCCCTTCCCCCCCCCCCCTCAGCCCCCTTCCCCCCCCCCCTCAGCCCCCTTCCCCCCCCTCAGCCCCCTTCCCCCTCCTCAGCCCCCTTCCCCCTCCTCAGCCCCCTTCCCCCCCCCTCCTCAGCCCCCTCCCCCCCCCTCAGCCCCCTTCCCCCCCCTCAGCCCCCTTCACCCCTCAGCCCCCTCCCCCCCCCCTCAGCCCCCTCCCCCCCCCCCCTCAGCCCCCTTCACCCCTCAGCCCCCTCCCCCCCCCCTCAGCCCCCTCCCCCCCCCCCCTCAGCCCCCTTCCCCCCCCCCTCAGCCCCCTTCCCAGCCCCCTTCCCCCCCCCCCTCAGCCCCCTCCCCCCCCCCCCCTCAGCCCCCTTCCCCCCCCAGCCCCCTTCCCCCCCCCTCAGCCCCCTTCTTCCCCCCCAGCCCCCTTCCCCCCCCTCAGCCCCCTTCCCCCCCCCCCTCAGCCCCCTTCCCCCCCCCTCAGCCCCCTTCCCCCCCCCCTCAGCCCCCTTCCCCCCCCCTCCTCAGCCCCCTCCCCCCCCCCTCAGCCCCCTCCCCCCCCAGCCCCCTCCTCAGCCCCCTCCCCCCCCCTCAGCCCCCTTCCCCCCCCTCCTCAGCCCCTTCCCCCCCCCCCTCCTCAGCCCCCTCCCCCCCCCTCCTCAGCCCCCTCCCCCCCCCTCCTCAGCCCCCTCCCCCCCCCTCCTCAGCCCCCTTCCCCCCCCCTCAGCCCCCTCCCCCCCCCTCCTCAGCCCCCTTCCCCCCCCCTCAGCCCCCTCCCCCCCCTCCTCAGCCCCCTTCCCCCCCCTCCTCAGCCCCCTCCCCCTCCTCAGCCCCCTCCCCCCCCTCCTCAGCCCCCTTCCCCCCCTCCTCAGCCCCCTCCCCCCCCTCCTCAGCCCCCTCCCCCCCCCCCTCCGCCCCCTCCCCCCCCCTCCGCCCCCTCCCCCCCTCAGCCCCCTTCCCCCCCCTCCGCCCCCTCCCCCCCCCCTCCGCCCCCTCCCCCCCTCAGCCCCCTTCCCCCCCCTCAGCCCCCTTCCCCCCCCTCAGCCCCCTTCCCCCCCCTCCTCAGCCCCCTTCCCCCCCTCAGCCCCCTTCCCCCCCCTCAGCCCCCTTCCCCCCCCTCCTCAGCCCCCTTCCCCCCCTCAGCCCCCTTCCCCCCCCTTGCCCCCTTCCCCCCCCTTAGCCCCCTTCCCCCCCTTAGCCCCCTTCCCCCCCCTTAGCCCCCTTCCCCCCCCTTAGCCCCCTTCCCCCCCCTTAGCCCCCTTCCCCCCCCCTCAGCCCCCTTCCCCCCCCCTCAGCCCCCTTCCCCCCCCCCCCCCTCAGCCCCCTTCCCCCCCCCCCTCAGCCCCCTTCCCCCCCCCCCCCTCAGCCCCCTTCCCCCCCCTCAATCCCCTTCCCCCCCCCCCTCAGCCCCCTTCCCCCCCCTCAGCCCCCTCCCCCCCCCCCTCAGCCCCCTTCCCCCCCCCTCAGCCCCCTTCCCCCCCCCTCAGCCCCCTTCCCCCCCCCCAGCCCCCTCCCCCCCCCTCCTCAGCCCCCTTCCCCCCCCCTCCTCAGCCCCCTTCCCCCCCCCCTCCTCAGCCCCCTTCCCCCCCCCCCCCCTCAGCCCCCTTCCCCCCCCCCCTCAGCCCCCTTCCCCCCCCAGCCCCCTTCCCCCCTCAGCCCCCTTCCCCCCCCCCTCAGCCCCCTTCCCCCCCCCTCAGCCCCCTTCCCCCCCCCCTCAGCCCCCTTCCCCCCCCCCTCAGCCCCCTTCCCCCTCCTCAGCCCCCTTCCCCCCCCCTCCTCAGCCCCCTCCCCCCCCCTCAGCCCCCTTCCCCCCCCTCAGCCCCCTTCCCCCCCCTCAGCCCCCTTCACCCCTCAGCCCCCTCCCCCCCCCCTCAGCCCCCTCCCCCCCCCCTCAGCCCCCTCCCCCCCCCCCCCCTCAGCCCCCTTCCCCCCCCCCTCAGCCCCCTTCCCAGCCCCCTTCCCCCCCCCCCTCAGCCCCCTTCCCCCCCCAGCCCCCTTTCCCCCCCCCTCAGCCCCCTCCCCCCCCCCCCTCAGCCCCCTTCCCCCCCCAGCCCCCTTCCCCCCCCCCTCAGCCCCCTCCCCCCCCCCCTCAGCCCCCTCCCCCCCCCCTCAGCCCCCTTCCCCCCCCAGCCCCCTTCCCCCCCCCCTCAGCCCCCTTCTTCCCCCCCCAGCCCCCTTCCCCCCCCCTCAGCCCCCTTCCCCCCCCCCCTCAGCCCCCTTCCCCCCCCAGCCCCCTTCCCCCCCCTCAGCCCCCTTCCCCCCCCCCCTCAGCCCCCTTCCCCCCCCAGCCCCCTTCCCCCCCCCTCAGCCCCCTCCCCCCCCCCCCTCAGCCCCCTTCCCCCCCCAGCCCCCTTCCCCCCCCCCTCAGCCCCCTCCCCCCCCCCCTCAGCCCCCTTCCCCCCCAGCCCCCTTCCCCCCCCCCTCAGCCCCCTTCTTCCCCCCCCAGCCCCCTTCCCCCCCCCTCAGCCCCCTTCCCCCCCCCCCTCAGCCCCCTTCCCCCCCCCCCTCAGCCCCCTTCCCCCCCCCCCTCAGCCCCCTTCCCCCTCCTCAGCCCCCTTCCCCCTCCTCAGCCCCCTTCCCCCCCCCTCCTCAGCCCCCTCCCCCCCCTCCTCAGCCCCCTCCCCCCCCCTCAGCCCCCTTCCCCCCCCTCAGCCCCCTTCCCCCCCCTCAGCCCCCTTCACCCCTCAGCCCCCTCCCCCCCCCTCAGCCCCCTCCCCCCCCCCCTCAGCCCCCTTCCCCCCCCCCCTCAGCCCCCTTCACCCCTCAGCCCCCTCCCCCCCCCTCAGCCCCCTCCCCCCCCCCCCTCAGCCCCCTTCCCCCCCCCTCAGCCCCCTTCCCAGCCCCCTTCCCCCCCCCCCTCAGCCCCCTCCCCCCCCCCTCAGCCCCCTTCCCAGCCCCCTTCCCCCCCCCCCTCAGCCCCCTCCCCCCCCCCTCAGCCCCCTTCCCAGCCCCCTTCCCCCCCCCCCTCAGCCCCCTCCCCCCCCCCTCAGCCCCCTTCCCCCCCCAGCCCCCTTCCCCCCCCCCTCAGCCCCCTTCTTCCCCCCCAGCCCCCTTCCCCCCCCCTCAGCCCCCTTCCCCCCTCCTCAGCCCCTTCCCCCCCTCCTCAGCCCCTTCCCCCCCTCCTCAGCCCCTTCCCCCCCTCCTCAGCCCCTTCCCCCCCTCCTCAGCCCCTTCCCCCCCTCCTCAGCCCCTTCCCCCCCTCCTCAGCCCCTTCCCCCCCTCCTCAGCCCCTTCCCCCCCTCCTCAGCCCCTTCCCCCCCTCCTCAGCCCCTTCCCCCCCTCCTCAGCCCCTTCCCCCCCTCCTCAGCCCCTTCCCCCCCCTCAGCTATCCCCTGTCCCTTAGTCAGGCTCTGGTCCCTTAGTAAGGCTCTGTCCCACCCTTTTCCCTGCTCTTTTCCCCCCCTCTCAGCTCCTGCCCCCTTTCTCAGCCCCATGCCTCCCACTACAGCCCCATAACATCCCCACTACAGCTCCTCTTCCCCCAATTGCAACCCATATCACCCACACCACAACCCTTTTCCCAAATTGTAGCCATCAACCTACTTAAGCCCCTATCCCCCCTACCTTTCCTAAACCCCCCAATTACAGTTTATACCCTCCACTACAGCCCCTGTCCCCCCACTACAGCCCTGTCCCTTTACTCAGCCGCTGTCTACTGGTTTTAAAAGTGTAAAGATTGGGTGTATGTGTGTGTCAGTATGTCTGTGTGTCTGTGTGTGTGCGCCAGTATGTCTGTGTGAACGTGCAAGTATGTCTCTGTGTGTGTGTGTATGTCAGCCAGTATGCCTGTGTGTGTGTGTGTGTGTGTGTGTGTGTCAGTATGTCTGTCTGAGTCAGTATGCCTGTAACAGTGAGTCTTTCTGTGTGTCTGTGTGCCTGTCAGTGAGTGTGTGCGTGTGCCTGTCAGTGAGCTTGTGTTTTTTAGTGTGCGTAAAATCAGCAAGTGTGTGTGTGCTTGTCATTGAGTGTCTGTTTAGGTGACTGCTCCCCCCGCCCCCCCTTTCAATCACATGGGAAAGGTGTTTTTACTCTCCTCTTGGTGCAATGGGCCACTTGACTGGATTTGCCCCCCAGGCCAAAGGCTGCCAGCCCTCCCCTGCTTCGCCCCACTGACTAGTCTTCAACGCCACACTCACGACCTACCCCTGCACGGCTGGACAGAAAGGGGGGTGACCAAAATATCACACCTCCTGGGAACAGAAGGGCTGCTACCATTCCCCGACTTACAACGAAATTACCTCCTCCCTAACAGAGAAACATTCACATACCTTCGTGTAAAGCACATAGTTGGGGATGTCAAAAAAGTGACAACACTCTCTACCCCAAAACCACTTTGATATGTTATGCCTGGGTCACAAACCCCCCCCAAAAAACACTCTCCCAATGCTACCACCTCTTACTAGACATGGACAGACCGGCAAAACAGTCTTACATGCTGAAATGGGAAATGGAGCTAAATTGTATAATTGAGCCATGCAGGTGGATTAGGGCCATGGCACTAGTAAAAGGACCTACCCCGCTGTCTAGACCACGAGGAAGCAGCCTATAAGGTATGGCTAAGGTGGCACTTTACACCCCAAAGGTTGGCTTAAATACACCCGGGGACTCAGGAGAAATGTTGGCGATGTAGCCAACACGAAGGCACTCTAAGCCACATATTCTGGTTCTACCCAGCACTCACCCAATACTGGCCAAAAATCCGAGACCTGATAGTATCCAACGTAGGGAAGAACCTGCCACTTACCCTGGAACACTAACTCCTCCACATGCTACCACAGGGTTTCACAGTATACGAAGCAACACTAATCACCCACATCACACAAGCAGCAAAGCAATGTATAGCTGCTTTGTGGAAATCCACCCTGGCACCGGACATAAAGTCGGTGCTCGCAAAAGTGAGTCTTACTCAACAATATGAGAAAATGTCACACACGATCAGTGGAACCCTAGCGCACTATGAGCGTACTTGGTCCAAATGGTAGGAAAGGGACAACATCTGTTGACAAAACCTAACCTGTGAAGGATGTGTAACAAAGAGCATCTCAACCCCCCCCCCCCCGCCCCCAAAGTTCATAACCTCCCCACCAAACAAAATATGGACTTCCGCTCGGTTAGCAATCCCCGAAACTTGAGATGACCTGTAGTGGAATTAACTCCCATAACCCGAGTGTCAGTGTAGGGCATCACTTGTTGGAAAACAACTGTCCACCCCAAATGTCGTTAAAAAGTGCCTTATTGTAACAACGTACCAATGACATTTTGATGTACCGTTTGAATGCCTATGTGACTGGTTAATATTTTTCTCTCTGAACTCACACTGTACATATACTGCATGCGACTACCATGCAAAGCTTGTTACTGTGCAATATTATGCTGTTACATCTCAAATAAAAAATGAAACATTAAAAAAATAAAATAATGTTCCATATATAAGAAACTATTGTTGTAGCATTTATCAATATGTAACAAGGACTTTTCCACTCCACATAGCCTATAATCCTCTCACATATACATTATCAGTACTTACCGTATATACTCGAGTATAAGCCGACCCGAATATAAGCCGAGGCCCCTAATTTTACCCCAAAAAACTGGGAAAACTTATTGACTTGAGTATAAGACTAGGGTGGGAAATGCAGCAGCTACTGGTAAATTTCTAAATAAAATTAGATCCTAAAAAAATTATATTAATTGAATATTTATTTACAGTGTGTGTATATAATGAATGCAGAGTGTGTGTATGAGTGCAGTGTGTGTGTGTGTATGAGTGCAGTGTGTGTGTGCGTATGAGTGCAGTGTGTGTGTGCGTATGAGTGCAGTGTGTGTATATAATGAATGCAGTGTGAGTGTGTGTGTGTGTGTGTGTGTATATGAATGCAGTGTGTGTGTGTGTGTATATGAGTGCAGTGTGTGTGTGTGTGTGTATATGAGTGCAGTGTGTGTGTGTGAGTGCAGTGTGTGTGTGTGAGTGCAGTGTGTGTGTGTGAGTGCAGTGTGTGTGTGTGAGTGCAGTGTGTGTGTGTGAGTGCAGTGTGTGTGTGTGAGTGCAGTGTGTGTGTGTGAGTGCAGTGTGTGTGTGTGAGTGCAGTGTGTGTGTGTGAGTGCAGTGTGTGTGTGAGTGCAGTGTGTGTGTGAGTGCAGTGTGTGTGTGCAGTGTGTGTGTGCAGTGTGTGTGTGAGTGCAGTGTGTGTGTGAGTGCAGTGTGTGTGTGAGTGCAGTGTGAGTGCAGTGTGTGTGTGAGTGCAGTGTGTGTGTGAGTGCAGTGTGTGTGTGAGTGCAGTGTGTGTGTGAGTGCAGTGTGTGTGTGAGTGCAGTGTGTGTGTGAGTGCAGTGTGTGTGTGAGTGCAGTGTGTGTGTGAGTGCAGTGTGTGTGTGAGTGCAGTGTGTGTGTGAGTGCAGTGTGTGTGTGAGTGCAGTGTGTGTGAGTGCAGTGTGTGTATGAATGAAGTGTGAGTGGGTGATGCAGTGTGTGTATGAGTGCAGTGTGTGTATGAGTGCAGTGTGTGTATGAGTGCAGTGTGTGTATGAGTGCAGTGTGTGTATGAGTGCAGTGTGTGTATGAGTGCAGTGTGTGTATGAGTGCAGTGTGTGTATGAGTGCAGTGTGTGTATGAGTGCAGTGTGTGTATGAGTGCAGTGTGTGTATGAGTGCAGTGTGTGTATGAGTGCAGTGTGTGTATGAGTGCAGTGTGTGTATGAGTGCAGTGTGTGTATGAGTGCAGTGTGTGTATGAGTGCAGTGTGTGTATATGAATGAAGTGTGAGTGTGTGTGAGTGCAGTGTGTGTATATGAATGAAGTGTGAGTGTGTGTGATGCAGTGTGTGTTTGTGTATGTGTTGGTGGGGGTGGGCATTTAATATATTATTAATTATTATTATTATTATTTTATATTATTATTTTTTTGCATTATTATTTATTATTTAATTATTAATATTTTTTTTTCTATTTTTTTTTCGTCCCCCCTCCCTGCTTGATACATAGCAGGGAGGGGGCTCCTTCCCTGGTGGTCCAGTGTCATTGGTAGTTCAGTGGGGGGGAGAGGGGGGCTGGCAGAGCTGTACTTACCTTTCCTGCAGCTCCTGTCAGCTCTCTCCTCCTCCGCGCGGTCTGTGCAGCTCCCTCTGTCAAGTCCCAGTGTAAGTCTCGCGAGAGCCGCGGCTCTCACGAGACTTACACTGGGAGCTGACCGAGGTGCTGAACGGACGGCGCGGAGGAGGAGAGAGCTGACAGGAGCTGCAGGAAAGGTAAGTACAGCTCTGCCAGCCCCCCTCTCCCCCCAGTCTGTATTATGGCAATGCAAATTGCCATAATACAGACTCTGACTCGAGTATAAGCCGAGTTGGGGTTTTTTAGCACAAAAAATGTGCTAAAAAAACTCTGCTTATACTCGAGTATATACGGTAGTTGTGCATATTGTATATGCAGGTGGTCCTTGTTTTGCCACCTACCTGTTTTATGACGGCTCGCACTTACGACCATCTCTCTCGCAGGGTAATAAATGCAAGCCGTCGTTGGAATTAGAGGGATTCCCTGATCTGCTGTGTTCGTCTATGTTTGGGACATTTCCCCGAAAATAGACTAACACAACAGAGCAGGGAATCCCTCTAATCTATGTTTGGGGAAAATTGCCTGAACATAGATTAACCCCTTAAGGACCAAACTTCTGGAATAAAAGGGAATCATGACATGTCAAACATGTCATGTGTCCTTAAGGGGTTAAAGGGATTCCCTGCTCTGGTGCGTTTGTCTATGTTCGGTAAATCTCCCCGAACATAGACAAACGCAGCAGATCAGGGAATCCCTTAAATCCTCACTTATCGACTAATTCGTTCAACGACCAGGTCGTAGGAACGGAACACAGTTGGTAAGTAAGGAGTACCTGTACACTGATCAGCCACAACATTAAAACCACCTAATGATGTGTAGGTCCCAGCTTTGATGCACTGAGGCATGGGCTCCACGAGACCTCTGAATGTGTCCAGTGATATCTCGCAACAAGACATTAACAGCAGATCCTTTAAAACCTGCAGTTGCCAGGTGGGGCCTCTATGAATTGGATTTGTGGATCCAGCACATCCCAAAGATGCACAATCAGTTTGAAATCTGAGGATTTTGGAGGCAACACCCTGAACTTTTTGCCATGTTTCTCAAACTATTCCTTAACAATTTTGCAGTGTGGCATGGTGCTGAAAGAAGCCACTGCCATCAAGGAACATCACCATTACGAAGGGGTGTTTGTGATCTGCAATAATCTTTAGGTAGGTGGAACGTGTCAAAGCAACAACACACATTAATGCCAGGACCCAAGGTTTCCCAGTAGAATATTGCCCAGAGCATAACACTAACCACGCTGGCCTACCTTCTTCCTGTAGTGCATCCTGCTGACATTTTCCCCAAATAAATTATTCACACGAACACAGCCATCCACCTGATCTAAAAGAAAACGTGATTCATCAGACCAGTCACCCTTCTTCCATTGCTCCATGATCCAGTTCTGACACACAGATCCCCATTGAAAGAGTTTTCTGCAGCAGACATGGGTCATCATGGGCACTTAGACCGGTCAGTAGCAACACAGTCCCAAACTGTGATGTACTGAGTGTTCCAACACCTTGCCATCATGGCAAGCCTTAAAGCAAAACTACTGCCACTAAAACAAAGTTGTCCAGCACCGATGTACCATTATACAGTGCTTTTACTGGGGTTTCATGTGTCGCTGGATTTCCTCACACATAGCGTGAGGATTATCAGCTTCAATTAGGGAACCAAAAGACGCCTAAGGATCTGAAAGTCCCTCTAGTGGCAGTCTGGTAGACAACCACTAGAGGTGGAGTTTACCCACAAAAGCAAATATTGCAGTTTATTAAAAACTGCAATAATTACCTTTGCAGGGTTAAGGAACCTGGGAATATGCACCCAGACCACTTCAATGAGCTGAAGGGGACTGGGTGCCTATACTGTCCCTTTAGGTTTTTCAGAAATTTGAGCTACCGTAGCGGCTGTGTGAGCTGAACCGACAGGCTACCCTTCGATCAATCAGCCTTGGCCGCACATGGCCATAACATCTGTTTTTCCTTTCATCACTTGTAGCAGAAGTGATGCTCTGGCTACACTTTTATTCCCTTTTGTTCGGCTGTCCATAACACCCCCCGTTCATTTACCGAACCAACTAGGTGTGGGTCCCTAGATTCCTTTTGTATTTTGGTCACCCTGTGCCCATTATTGGTGCATGGTATGTTAAATGTATTGCTCGTCTGAGCCTCTTCCCTTTTTCCGGTGCCATTGTTTCACCAGCAGGGCGTTGTCCCAGGGACAGTCAGACCAGTTAAAACTAGTTGCTTTGTCCCTCCCATATCTCCCATCAGCCCTTGCTATTGTCCGACTCCACCCTTCCTTGTACTATAGTACTCTATGCACCATTGTATGTAAATGAGTATGTTGGGGGTTTTAAAATATGTGTGCCATGTCTAGTAAAATCAGTTAACTCCCAGAACTGTATGTCATCCAGTTACTGGGGGAAAGGTCTTGGGGTATATTACTGCTTATTTCAGCTATGAGGACTAAACAGCGGAGATACCTATCGTAGGTATGGGAGCTCGACTACACCACCTTATGTAGGTACTAACCACTGCATACTGGGAACAGCCCACAATACTTTCCATTTTGGAAATGCTCTAATCTAGTCGTCTAGTCATTACTATCTGGCCCTTGTCAAAGTCACTCAGAAGATCTTTTGGCTTGCCCATTTTTTTCAGTTTCCAACACATGAAATTAAAGAAATGACTGTTCACTTGCTGCCTGTTGCCAAATATATCCCACTCTCGACGTGTTATTTTAACAATGTAATCCATGTTCTTCACTTCCCCTGTCAGTGGTTTTAAGGTTGTGGCTAATCAGTGTATAGACACATGTATATTGTATATGTTGCCACAATACCATGCCATTGTCCATACCATTTTGCTCTCACATTGCAGCCAAGACACACACACACAATCACAGTGTGTATGGCAATGTGTCGCTCAATGTACACGGATACCCGCCTTGTGTTTGTGTCTGGCATTGTGTAGCTTGTATGTGCCCGAGAAAGTGTATCTGGCAGAAAGTATCCTTGTGCATCTGTGAGTATATATTTGTATATGTATATTCATGACTGTGCTTGAAACCCATTTGTGTCTTGCTGAGCAGATGTATCCCTCTCTGGGAGCGTATGTGTGCAGAGTGCTCCCTGCAATGTGTTGTGTGTATGGTAGGCTGCTTGTGATCTTAACCCCTTAAGGACACATGACATGTGTGACATGTCAGATTCCCTTTTATTCCAGAAGTTTGGTCCTTAAGGGGTTAAAGTGTGCATGGTGTTTACAGGGTAAGGAGTGACTAAATATGAGGATTACTGTCTGGGGGTGTATGAAGGTCATACCTTGTAGCTGGGTGATTGTGACAGTGAGGGTGTCCTGGTGTGAGGGGGAGTGTAAAATGTTACTTTTTGAGTGTGGGGTGAGATTGTGTATGGATGCCTCCTAAACATCCATATTACAGCAGGACAATAATATGGGTCCTGTCCCTCCATCCTAACTTTGTTCCCTGGTGTTTCGCTTTTGGGGACATCCACCCCAAAAAGATGTAGCGCAAGCACATCATTAGATGCACTCGTGCTACACTCAGGGCACTAGGACCTGCAGAAGGCAAGTCCCCTATACCAACTTCCCACCGTGGTCCCAGGAAGTGGGAAAAGAAGTGCTGATTCTATTTTATTTATATGAGTCCCACTCCTGTTTACCTCTCCTTTCTGCAGTAAGGAGTGGTATATTCTTCATTCCCAGGTTGTCCAGTGGTATTTTTGGTGGCTCTGGTAGGCAGTCAGGCAGTTCTGCACTCACTACTCGATGTATACTCCCGGCTGAGCAGCGCAGGAAGATTGTACATCTCCCAACCGGCCGTTGCAGATACCGGGAGAGGGGGAGATTTGCGGTGTTAATGCTATGTCATCAATTCTGCTGTCTGAACATCGCAACCTTACATAGTTACATAGTTAGATAGCTGAAAAGAGACTTGCGTCCATCAAGTTCAGCCTTCCTCACATTTGTTTTTTGCTGTTGATCCAAAAGACAAAAAAAAAAAAACAGTTTGAAGCACAATTTTGCAACAAGCTAGGACAACAAATTCCTTCTTGACCCCAGAATGGCAGTCAGATTTATCCTTGGATCATAAAAGTGTACATAGTGTAAATCTACATAGAGTAATTAGTAAGTGATCATGAAATGCACTCACGAGATGTAGATGAAAAGATCGCGTTTCAAAGGTGCCTCCCCCGGTAGTGATGGGGGGCTGATGCCTTTCTCCACTTGCTCCCGATAGTAGATGAGAAAAACAGGACTTCCAGGGAGCAAGTGGAGAAAGGCATCAGCCCCCCATCACTACCGGGGGAGGCACCTTTGAAACGCAATCTTTTCATCTACATCTCGTGAGTGCATTTCATGATCACTTACTAATTACTCTATGTAGATTTACACTATGTACACTTTTATGTTTCAATTATAGATCTTTCAGCCGTATCCCGAATATCCCTGTTGTTCTATATTTTGCTGTGTAAAGGTTATCCGATCTGGGTGATGACCTGGGAGGCTGTTTTATTTTGAAATACTGAGATAAGTATATATTTTGTCACTTATATATCACTTATTGTAGCGGAATTTTTTATATCTATATACTTGTCTATAGATGCTATTATCCTTGGATCAAGCAGTTATTACCCTACATTGAAAGATTATATCCTTGAATATTCTGTCTTTGCAAGTATGCATCTAGTAGCTGTTTGAACATCTGTTTGGACTCTGATAAAACCACTTCTTCAGGCAGAGAATTCCACATCCTGATTGTTCTTACAGTAAAAAAAACCTTTCCTTTGCCTTAGACAAAATCTTCTTTCTTCCAGTCTAAACGCATGGCCTCGTGTCCTATGTAAAGTCCGGTTTGTGAATAGATTTCCACACAA
This sequence comes from Pelobates fuscus, assembly GCF_036172605.1. Taxonomy (NCBI): domain Eukaryota; kingdom Metazoa; phylum Chordata; class Amphibia; order Anura; family Pelobatidae; genus Pelobates; species Pelobates fuscus. The sequence continues at coordinate 244,454,970 of NC_086322.1, forward strand.
TGGTTTGTATTGGCCCCGAATATATTTGTATAATGTTATCATATCCCCTCTCAGGCAACGTTTTTCTAAACTAAATAGGTTTAAATTTGTTAACCTTTCTTCATAGCTGATCTGTTCCATTCCTTTTATTAATTTTGTAGCCCGCCTCTGCACTTTTTCTAGTGCCATGATATCCTTCTTTAGAACAGGTGCCCAAAATTGCACAGCATATTCAATATGTGGTCTTACCAGTGATTTATAAAGAGGCAAAATGATATTCTCGTCCCGAGAATGAATGCCCTTTTTCATGCATGACAATACCTTACTGGCCTTGGCCACTGCTGATTGACATTGCACATTGTTGCATAGTTTGTTGTCTATAACAATTCCCAAGTCCTTTTCGTGTGTTGTTATCCCTAATTCACTTCCATTAAGGGTATACGTTGCTCGTGTATTCTTTACGCCGAAGTGCATAACTTTGCATTTTTCAACATTAAATTTCATCTGCCATTTGAGTGCCCAGTCCTCCAGTCTATCTAAATCCTTCTGCAGCAAAGTAATATCTTGCTCACATTGTATTATTTTACAAAGTTTTGTGTCATCTGCAAACACTGAAACATGACTTTCAATGCGGTCTTCAAGATCATTTATAAAAATGTTAAAAAGAAGGGGTCCCAGAACAGACCCCTGAGGGACACCACTTGCCACCTCTGTCCAGCTTGAAAATTTACCATTAACGACAACTCTTTGTATTCTGTTTTTAAGCCAATGTTCTACCCAAGAACAAGCATTTTCATCGAGACCGATTTCCTTGAGTTTGAACACTAATCTTTTGTGTGGAACTGTATCAAATGCCTTGGCAAAATCCAAATAGATCACATCCACTGCAACACCCTGATCTATACTTCTACTTACTTCTTCGTAGAACGCAAACCTACATTAGTTTATAACATTTACAAGACGTCAAATACAGAGAGAAAGGAATATTAATTAAGAGAGAACATATATAATGAACTTTAGCTTTCATTTATGGTATATTTCTCCTTATGGTTTCCTATAGCGAATGATATCTAATCATAGACAATACTTACTTTCTGTGCTTCTTCGTGACTTCCAAAATTGACAAAACCGAAACCTCGAGAACGCCCATGCCCATCAATCATTACTTTTACACTTTGTGTGTTCCCTAACAAAAAAACAAACATTACTTGAAACAAATATGCAATTTTTTTGGAAAGACATACAGGTATACATGTAAGGTGCTATATTATATTATTTATTATTGGTATTTATATAGTGGCAACTAATTCCGCAACGCTTCACAATATTATGAAAGGGAGGGGGAATTTACAATAAATGACAATTACACAGTGACACAGGAACAATAGGTAGATAAATCCAACACACAACCTCCTATAACTCAGAGCTGTAGACAATGTGTGTGGATGAACCTATCTACTCATTTTATTGTCCATTCTTATGTCCTTTATAAATTAGACTATGTATTTTTCTTCATGATTACTTTATTTGCTATAATAAGATTGCATGCAAACCATAATAATAATATATACTCTACATGAATTGATCCAGGGAATTCATATCAAACCATGCATTATGCCACTTTGTTATTATGCTGCAGTGAACATAAAACAGTACAAAAGTAAAAAACAAAAACAAAAACACCATAAGAGCTTGTTTTACATATACACATGCTTCCCACTGTCCTAATCATTTTTATATGTTCTAAACTCAAAATTAAAAACAAAACCAACAAAGGAAATAAATAGATAACTGGAGAATAGAAAGAAAGGGGAGGTGCCGCCACACAGGGTCCCCATCATAAACAGTCATTGGTAACCGCTTTACACCCTGTTCCAAATTATTATGCAAATTCTATTTAAGTGTCACAAAGATTAAATATTTTGTTTTTCAGTTTAACTCATGGATGGCATTGTGTCTCAGGGCTCTATTGATCACTGAAAACAATCATCTCGGACACCTGTGATAATGATTGTTAGGAGGGTGTTCCACATTATCGAGCAGAGCACCATTTTCATGCAATATGGGGAAGAAAAAGGATCTCTCTGCTGCCGAAAAGAGTGATATAGTTCAATGCCTTGGACGAGGTATGAAAAAATTAGATATTTCACGAAAACTTAAAGGACCACTATAGTGCTAGGAAAACATACTCGTTTTACTGGCACTGTAGTGCCCTGAGGGTGCCCCCACCCTCAGGGACCCCCTCCCGCCGGGCTCTGGGGAGAGGAGAGGGTTAAAACTTACCTTTATTCCAGCGCTGGGTGGGGAGCTCTCCTCCGCCTCTCCGCCTCCGATTCTCCCTTTCGGCTGAATGCGCATGCTTTCCTATGGACGCTGGCGTCTTCTCACTGTGATTTTCACAGTGAGAATCACGCAAGCGCCTCTAGCGCCTGTCAATGAGACAGCCACTAGAGGATTTGGAGGCTGGATTAACCCTATTATAAACATAGCAGTTTCTCTGAAACTGCTATGTTTATAAAAAAAAAGGGTTAATCCTAGAGGGACCTTGCACCCAGACCACTTCATTAAGCTGAAGTGGTCTGGGTGCCTAGAGTGGTCCTTTAAGCGTGATCATTGCACTATTAAGAGATTTGTGGCTGATTCAGAGCACAGTCGGGTTCGTGCAGATAAAGGCACATTGAGGAAGATTTCTGCCAGATTCATGCATCGGATCATGAGAGCAGCTGCTAAAATACCATTACATAGCAGCAAACAGATATTTGAAGCTGCTGGTGCCTATGGAGTCCCACGGACATTAAGGTGTAGAGTCCTCCAGAGTCTTGCAACTGTGCATAAACCTTCTAACCAATGCTCACTGTGGCGAAAGTGACCTCGCCACTGTTTTTTGGAGTGGCCTGTTTGCCAGGCTCCTGCCCTGCGACTATGATATCCCTATGTGAGATGTATTGCCCTTTTAGGAACTGATTTGGGCCTATTGTATTTTATTATGCTGCTGCTGGCCCTTTAAGAACCATCTGGGGACATACTGTGGAGTTACTTGGTGGCCACCATTTCATGTATCACATGAGGCACATGGTGAGAACAATGGATGGCGGCCATTTTAACTCACAGACACTGTTTTGACTTTTCTACACAGTGCCATCTCGACGGTATTTTACTGCACAAAGACATTGTTCAGTAGTTTTAAACTACAGAAAAGGGGACACATTTAACAGTAATTATTTTTCATACAGCCTGTATATTTTCTGCGGAATCTGCATTAAACCGTATCTTCCAAACTACTGAACGGATCTGAGTGAATTTGGATATGTGGTTCACCCAGATCCCCCGGTTATGGGGTTATTGCATGTTTTGGGGTCCCTGTGATATGTTTTATAATACTGTATTTTCCTGCCTGTGATAATTAAATTAGTCTATTGTGTTGAGATAGTTGTATCACAGGCAGAGGGGAGGATTTCTGATGTAATGAATGGGAGTGTTAGCTGTGTTGTAATGTGTTGATTGGTTGTTCTTCAAAACCCTGCGGGCAGTACTATGTTTGTAGAATGTGAATAAAAGAGGCTGTATGTGCCAGTACAGTCAGTTCTTCTTCACCCTCAATCTAGAGCCCTGTCTATTATTGGGGGAATTGCTATATCACTACAAGGGATTGCTATGCTCTGCATACTCCCTTAATTAATCACTACTAAGCTCTTTCAAGAGCTTGTTCCTGCTTCACTCTCTTGGAGGAGAGGTTCACCCACTGGAACCTGGAGCCTTGTCGTAGGTCCAGGGTGGGTTGTAGATGGCGAGACCCCAACCAAGCTGCCGCGGTTTGTGGGGTCTGCGATGGTTGTGCTGTCTGCAAAGCGCTTAGAGCCCTCTGTAAGCGCTAGGAGCATCCTTCAAAGGAGGTACCTAGTCGGGGTGCCAGGTGATCCGTTACACTCACATGCAGAAAAATACATGAAGACTAATTTTCAAACAGTCCTGTTCACTGATGAGTGCCGTGCAACCCTGGATGGTCCAGATGGATGGAGTAGTGGATGGTTGGTGTACAGCTACCCTGTTCCAACAAGGCTGTGACGTCAGCAAGGCGGTGGTGGAGTCATGTTTTGGGCCAGAATCATGGGAAGAGAGCTGGTCGGCCCCTTTAGGGTCCCCGAAGGTGTACCCTGCAAAGTATGTGGAGTTTCAGACTGACCACTTTCTTCCCTGGTACAGAAGGAAGAACTATGCTTTCTGTAATAAAATCATCTTCATGCATGATAATGCACCATCTCATGCAAAGAATACCTCTGCATCAATGGCTGCTATTGGGATAAAAGGAGAGAAAGTCATGGGGTGGCCTCAATCCTCCCAAGACCTCACTCCTATTGAGAACCTTTGGAGCATCCTCAAGCAAAAGATCTATGAGGGTGGGAGGCAATTTACATCCAAACAGCAGCTCTGGGAGGCTATTCTGACATCTTGCAAACAAATTCAAGCAGAAACTGTCCAAAAACTCACAAGTCCAATGGATGCAAGACTTGTGAAGCTGCTATCAAATAAGGGGTCCTATGTTAAAATGTAACGTGACCTGTTAAAATGTTGTTATAAGTTTGATTGAAATGGCTTTTGATTTCAGTAAATATGCTGCAAACAGAATTAAAATTTTCAGTTCTTTACAACCTATAAAGTGTTTTGAAACTTACGGTGCGTAATAATTTGGAACAGTGCATTGTACTGTTATCATTAGGAGGTTTGTTCAATAAAATTTAAATTGTACTCTTAATAGTTGGTAACATGAGAATTATGCTGACTGTTATTTAGATCAATTATTTAGGTAAATTAGAAAAATATAATTTGCATAATAATTTGGAACAGGGTGTATTTATGCAGTATTCCCTCCAAGGGCCCCATACTTTGGAATAGGCAACTATCGAGCTTTTAACCTTTGGAGGATAATTGCATTATGTATGAATTGACTGCAATTTTCTGAATAACATCTCTCAGTGGGGGTGGTCCCACCAGCCCTCTAGCAGTTAATGCCCTATGAATAAGAGTTAAGTTAATAATAATGGAACCATGTTTGAGAACGTTTGGGTAAATCTTCTATGGGGTGGGAAAGCAGACATATCCAAGGTGAAAAGGCATTCAGCCTATGAAGAACTGCCTCAGAGAGGTCTCCTACACACCTCCAAAATCCATGTAACTTTAGAAATTCCCACCACATATGAAGATATACCTCTACGTCCACAATCACCAATAGAAGTCTGATAGGTTGCTTTAAGAGGCTGGCTAGATAAACCTCTTTTTTCAAAGTGGCAATTAGATTAAGTAATTACTCTGGAATAAAGGGCAGCATAGGCAGAACAAATATGAACACCCAGAAACAAAAAAAAAAAAAAAAGGTTGAATAATAAATTATTAACATCCCCACCTCCCATGATAGTCAATTATATAACAAATTTGGACACAATTACATATCACTCTACATCCAATATTAATGATTGCTTATGAAGAGTAAACCTATTACATCTAAATATGCAACATAAGGAACAGCTGGTAATGCCAGTATTGGAACAGAGGAAATACAAAAAATCATAAGGGAACTGCCCTCAGCAAAGGCTTCCAGACCAGATGGATTTTCTAACAATAAGACACTTCAAGATGGTTGGTATATGACAGGTCAATCAAATTAGAGAGAACTGGAATTAATTGTATGCAGTTAGGGAGGGTTAAACACATTACCTCCAGCAGATTTTAGTTTAATTTTGTCTAAGTCTCAGTTTGCTTTTAAGTAGTACAATGGCTTCACTAAACCAAAGGTAAAATTACAGTAGGAAAGTCCTACAGTGTTATGCCAATTTCTTTCTAGCTTCTTGCATTTTGTTTACATTTAGATTAGTAACAATTTATCACCAAAATTATTGTAGCCAATACTACACTAAGCAGGGGCGTACCTAGAGCATTTGGCACCCAGGGCGGATCCTCCTTATGGCACCCCACCCCCCACCACCACCACCTTAAAATGTAAAAAAACACCTACATTTTTTTAAATGAATGTAGCACTGAGCAGTGTTTGTGCATCTAAATGTAAGCACGTGTTTTTGTATGGTAAATGTGTGAGTGAATGTAGGGGCCGTAGTGTTGGCGTTTGAATGCAGGCATGCATTTATGTGTAGTGATGGCGAGATGCAGTGGTGTGGTTATATCTAATGGTGATGTTTTAATACAAAGGGGTGTGTGTAGTGTTGTTTGAATGCAGTGGTGTGCTTGTGTGTAGTGTTGGCAAAATGCACATATACACATACACAAATATATACACACAATCAGACAACACATTTGCATAGAATTCATACTAGCCACCCAGATTTCCTGTTCTGCGCTGGCTGACACCTCTAAACTTCGATCTTTGTTTAGCATGTAACTCTCAATACAAATACATACAATTGGTGGAACACTTTAGGCGGATCTGTAGGAGAAATATCACATAGAGTAATATTGTAAAGGAAAAATAAAAATAGTTAAGAATCAAGAGTAAATACTCACAAACATGGAGCCAAATATAATCATAAGGCTCTCATGAATAGCGCAGGAGGACTCTTTCAGGACGTCCCCAATCCTCTTTCCTGATGTATATGGTGCAGGTGATAGATGAGAACAGACGTCTTTGTAAACGAACAATTCTTTAATTGTAAAAGCATGCACCTACATATAAGTGCTGATGCTGGTAAAATGTCTGTGGGATATCTCTATATGGGTACTGTCTGGGAGCCAGATCAGACCCAATGGTGAAAGTCCCAAACAAAAAAACAGTTTTTTTAAAAAAGTCCAATGGGTCATATAGAAGTCCAAATGGTACCTTTGGTAGCTTCTGTACCAGTGCCGATACGCGTTTCGCCCCTATGGGGGCTTCCTCAGTCGGTGGTGTGGTGTTCTGATGAATCCTCTTCACTTTATAGGTCTTTTTGCCGGCGTTCATTTCCGGGTTTTCCTCTCCTTACTTCCGGGTTCCGGCGTTGTGCGCACGTGGAACGCAACATGCGTTCCAACTTGTACGTCGTGCGCTCCACTTCCGGGTCGCACAAAGTGACGTCTTAATTTTCGCGACCCTTGCGTCCCTGGAACGCACGACGTATCAACTGTGCGTTCCAGTACATGATCTTTATTTAGATGGTATCAAATACATATAGTACCATTAAGCTTCAAACGGAAAATAACAGTGAAGGGCATATATTCTTATAAATGGCAGTTCTTAATAACTGCCTCTATATATTAGAAACCATATCTACTTGATATTCATAAAATATACCCCAATCATTGCTAAATTTATACAATAACATCTGTTCACATTATAATCTTCTCATATGGGAAAATATGAATAAAATATAAATAAAATCTAAAATTTATACTATTTTAAAAAAAATATAAATAAAATCTAAAATTTATACTATTTTAAAAAAAATGACAATTCAAAATCCGAATTAAGACCATGTGGTATTAAAGTGTTAAAATTTAAAATAAACTTAATTTCTTCCTTCCCTAGTTTATTAATATAGTCTCCACCTCTCCAATCTTTTTTCACTAATTTGAGGGGACAGAAAAAGAGGTTTTTCTGGGTTTTGGTTATGATGTGTCTTGAAGTGGTTCGAGACGCTGTGAGTCTCTAATCCCTTTTTAATGTTCCTAATGTGTTCTGAAACTCTCACATTAACGCATCTGATGGTCCTTCCTATGTATATCAAATTGCACGGGCACTTCAAGAGGTATATAACCCCTTTTGAATAACAAGTCAATTGATCCTTAATGGAAAAGGTGATGTTCGTAAATTCTTTAACTTCTGTTATATGCCTTTTTACGCTCTTTGTGGTTCTGCATGCTAGGCAGGACCCGCATCCAAAAAAACCTTTTGTTTGGTTCATAAAGTGCTTGGGTGCATGGGGTTCCTTACTACTGTGTACTATGGTTCTCTTCAAATTTGTGGCCCCCCTATAAGTAATCTGAGGTTTCGTAGGTAACACTTTCTTAAGTATTGGGTCGTCTTGTAGGACGTGCCAATACTTCCTGATGGTTCTATTCACTTTTTTGCTGTTACCATTAAAATTGCATATAAACCGAGCATTCTGTGATGTTTTTTCTTTATTTTTCTTTGATTTGTAGGTTAATAGTTGTTCCCTCTGGATTTTTTTCACCTCCTCTATCGCTGTGGTCAGAAGTGAGTCATCGTATCCCTTCTCCATAAATTGGCTTTTTATCTTTCCTGCTTGATTTACAAAGTCTGTATCCTTGGTACAATTCCGTTTTATTCTTAGGAATTGACCTTTCGGAGCATTAGTTAGCCATGGTTTGTGGTGACAACTATTCTGATCAATATATCCATTGGCATCAACAGGTTTAAAAAAGTTTCTGGTCTTAATCGAATTATCTTCTATAAAGATCTGAAGGTCTAAAAAATTAATACTTGTTGAACTGTGGATCGTGGTCAAGATAATTCCCCATTCGTTATCATTAAGAAAGAGTAAAAATTGTTCTAAAACTTCAATGGAACCATTCCAGATCAAGAGGATATCATCTATATACCGGCGATAGGACACCAAATTCGCCACCCATGAATGTTTCGAAAAGATATATTCTTCCTCCCAGTACGCCATAAAGAGGTTTGCGTAACTGGGTGCGAATTTGGTGCCCATCGCCGTGCCTGTGATCTGTAAATAAAAAGTGTCCTGGAACCAAAAATAGTTATGGGTCAGGATCAATAAAATTCCTTCTAAAATATATTCTATTTGGTCATCTTTAAATTGGGATTTGATTAAAAAATGCCTGACTGCTTTAAGACCTATCTCGTGAGGAATAATACTATATAAAGATGTGACGTCACTTGTGACTAGATGGTATTGGTCTTTCCATTGGATCGTGTTCAAGAGCTGTAAGACGTGAATCGTGTCTTTTAAATGTGCTGTAGTGTGACTCACTAGGGGCTGTAACAGGGTATCGATGTATTCTGAGATTTTAGATGAAATAGAATCAATCCCAGATATTATTGGGCGACCTGGGGGGTGTAGGGGGTTCTTGTGGACTTTCGGGAGATAGTAGAAAACTGGGGTTTTGGGGTGCGGGACAGAAAGGTATTTGCCTTCTTTCTCAGTTAAAATTCCCTTATCGAGACCCTTCTGTATGAAGTTTGCAAATTGTTCTTTAATTTCATTAATTGGATTTGAGGTTAATTTTTGATAAGTTGTGGTGTCGGATAGGATTCTCTCCGATTCCTGTACATACAAAGTCTCGGAGAGGACTACCAGACCACCCCCCTTATCCGCTGGTTTTATAATTAACTCTTTATTATCTTGGATGTTCTTTAGAATCTTTTTTTCTTTTACAGTCATATGGCATTCTTAGAAAATCGAAATTACACTGTGAAAGATATAGACCATATGTTTGCTACTACTGCTGAAATAAGATCAGATGATAACTATGTAAATACAGATAAATGTAAAATTAATCTTGCGAAAGCACTAATTCGAGAAATGAAGATTCAGTGGGAAATAGCGACCCTCAAAAAATATGTCAGAGAACAAATAACCCCACGAGGGTTAAGGTTTGAGAAAGATCCAACCTTTGATAAAGAGGATCAATGTTTTATGAATGGTTGGAATAAACTGTTAGAGTGTTTCTCTTTTAGCATGATTGGATACATCGTGTCTAGAAGAGAAGAAAATCTAACACAACTAGACATAGAAATTACCACATGGAAACAGAAGTTAAGTGAAACAACCAATCCAGAAACATAACAAATTAATAGAAGAAATCAAATCTAAAGTAGATAGAGCAGAAAAGAACACAATAGACATTAAAAAAAAGGAAATATATGAGAGATATAAATGATTATAAAACCGGAAATATAAGATTTCCTAAAAAAATGCAAGGAAAGAGACAGAATAAAATGCACAATGACAGAATAGAACAAAGACAGACAAGAGAATGTCTTAGGACAAATCATTACGATAAATATCAGAGGGAGGACAATCCTCACTACAGAAGAGAGAAAAAAGATGCACCAAGAGAGAAGCAAACCTTAACGGGCACATTAAGACCATATCAGACCACTAGGAGCTATAGTGATGTGGTAAAATCCCATAACCAGGAAGAAAGAGGAAGACACCCTCACAATATGGGAGAACCACGAGAACAAAGATTGACATACAGAAGAGATCAAGAAAGAAACTCCACTAAAAGGAACTACAGAGATGTATTAAACCACCACAATCCCACGATGACAACTAGGAGCCCAAAAAAGGCTGATCTAAGGAGAGAGAATGTGGGAAGAAATTCAAGAGAAAGTCCGAAAAGGAATCTGAGAAATAGTCTCACAAGAGACGGTGAAAGGGATATGAAAAGAGCAAAATCCCTTCCTAAACAGAGAACGACAAAAACTTCAACAATGGAAGAAGAAAATAGAAGATGTAGGGAACAACAAGAAACTCCTTCTACCTCTACTTCTTTTTTTCGGAAGGACCCAACAATAGGGAACCTGAAATGGCGAGAGAAACCGCAGTCGTGGGAATCTCCGGGCAAACGCCAAAGATCAACAGAACACGAAATAGAGGAAGAAGAAATAGGGAACAAGGGAAAAAGAGGGAAGAGGTAAATATGGACGGCATCTTTAACCTCTCAGAACATGTATTTAACGAGGAGGAAATAAAAGTTCTGAAAAAAGGGTTAAAATTTGTCCCTAGTTGTGACTTAAATAAATTTGATTTTTTTGTTGATCTAAATAAATTTACGAGACAACTAAGTTTGAAAAAGTTTTTTTTCGGGAAGGAAGAAAACACAGTAGAAAATAAAGATACTGAATATATTCATACAGAATTAAAAGACAAATCAAAATTCTACCCCAAACACATGATCTCGGACGAAATGAGAACATTCGAGACCATGGTTATGAAGGACATCAATAAAATTAAGAAACTAAACAGATACCAACAGAATATGACTGTAAAAGAAAAAAAGATTCTAAAGAACATCCAAGATAATAAAGAGTTAAGTATAAAACCAGCGGATAAGGGGGGTGGTCTGGTAGTCCTCTCCGAGACTTTGTATGTACAGGAATCGGAGAGAATCCTATCCGACACCACAACTTATCAAAAATTAACCTCAAATCCAATTAATGAAATTAAAGAACAATTTGCAAACTTCATACAGAAGGGTCTCGATAAGGGAATTTTAACTGAGAAAGAAGGCAAATACCTTTCTGTCCCGCACCCCAAAACCCCAGTTTTCTACTATCTCCCGAAAGTCCACAAGAACCCCCTACACCCCCCAGGTCGCCCAATAATATCTGGGATTGATTCTATTTCATCTAAAATCTCAGAATACATCGATACCCTGTTACAGCCCCTAGTGAGTCACACTACAGCACATTTAAAAGACACGATTCACGTCTTACAGCTCTTGAACACGATCCAATGGAAAGACCAATACCATCTAGTCACAAGTGACGTCACATCTTTATATAGTATTATTCCTCACGAGATAGGTCTTAAAGCAGTCAGGCATTTTTTAATCAAATCCCAATTTAAAGATGACCAAATAGAATATATTTTAGAAGGAATTTTATTGATCCTGACCCATAACTATTTTTGGTTCCAGGACACTTTTTATTTACAGATCAGAGGCACGGCGATGGGCACCAAATTCGCACCCAGTTACGCAAACCTCTTTATGGCGTACTGGGAGGAAGAATATATCTTTTCGAAACATTCATGGGTGGCGAATTTGGTGTCCTATCGCCGGTATATAGATGATATCCTCTTGATCTGGAATGGTTCCATTGAAGTTTTAGAACAATTTTTACTCTTTCTTAATGATAACGAATGGGGAATTATCTTGACCACGATCCACAGTTCAACAAGTATTAATTTTTTAGACCTTCAGATCTTTATAGAAGATAATTCGATTAAGACCAGAAACTTTTTTAAACCTGTTGATGCCAATGGATATATTGATCAGAATAGTTGTCACCACAAACCATGGCTAACTAATGCTCCGAAAGGTCAATTCCTAAGAATAAAACGGAATTGTACCAAGGATACAGACTTTGTAAATCAAGCAGGAAAGATAAAAAGCCAATTTATGGAGAAGGGATACGATGACTCACTTCTGACCACAGCGATAGAGGAGGTGAAAAAAATCCAGAGGGAACAACTATTAACCTACAAATCAAAGAAAAATAAAGAAAAAACATCACAGAATGCTCGGTTTATATGCAATTTTAATGGTAACAGCAAAAAAGTGAATAGAACCATCAGGAAGTATTGGCACGTCCTACAAGACGACCCAATACTTAAGAAAGTGTTACCTACGAAACCTCAGATTACTTATAGGGGGGCCACAAATTTGAAGAGAACCATAGTACACAGTAGTAAGGAACCCCATGCACCCAAGCACTTTATGAACCAAACAAAAGGTTTTTTTGGATGCGGGTCCTGCCTAGCATGCAGAACCACAAAGAGCGTAAAAAGGCATATAACAGAAGTTAAAGAATTTACGAACATCACCTTTTCCATTAAGGATCAATTGACTTGTTATTCAAAAGGGGTTATATACCTCTTGAAGTGCCCGTGCAATTTGATATACATAGGAAGGACCATCAGATGCGTTAATGTGAGAGTTTCAGAACACATTAGGAACATTAAAAAGGGATTAGAGACTCACAGCGTCTCGAACCACTTCAAGACACATCATAACCAAAACCCAGAAAACCTCTTTTTCTGTCCCCTCAAATTAGTGAAAAAAGATTGGAGAGGTGGAGACTATATTAATAAACTAGGGAAGGAAGAAATTAAGTTTATTTTCAATTTTAACACTTTAATACCACATGGTCTTAATTCGGATTTTGAATTGTCATTTTTTTTAAAATAGTATAAATTTTAGATTTTATTTATATTTTTTTTAAAATAGTATAAATTTTAGATTGTATTTATATTTTATTCATATTTTCCCATATGAGAAGATTATAATGTGAACAGATGTTATTGTATAAATTTAGCAATGATTGGGGTATATTTTATGAATATCAAGTAGATATGGTTTCTAATATATAGAGGCAGTTATTAAGAACTGCCATTTATAAGAATATATGCCCTTCACTGTTATTTTCCGTTTGAAGCTTAATGGTACTATATGTATTTGATACCATCTAAATAAAGATCATGTACTGGAACGCACAGTTGATACGTCGTGCGTTCCAGGGACGCAAGGGTCGCGAAAATTAAGACGTCACTTTGTGCGACCCGGAAGTGGAGCGCACGACGTACAAGTTGGAACGCATGTTGCGTTCCACGTGCGCACAACGCCGGAACCCGGAAGTAAGGAGAGGAAAACCTGGTAATGAACGCCGGCAAAAAGACCTATAAAGTGAAGAGGATTCATCAGAACACCACACCACCGACTGAGGAAGCCCCCATAGGGGCGAAACGCGTATCGGCACTGGTACAGAAGCTACCAAAGGTACCATTTGGACTTCTATATGACCCATTGGACTTTTTTTAAAAAACTGTTTTTTTGTTTGGGACTTTCACCATTGGGTCTGATCTGGCTCCCAGACAGTACCCATATAGATATATCCCACAGACATTTTACCAGCATCAGCACTTATATGTAGGTGCATGCTTTTACAAATAAAGAATTGTTCGTTTACAAAGACGTCTGTTCTCATCTATCACCTGCACCATATACATCAGGAAAAAGGATTGGGGACGTCCTGAAAGAGTCCTCCTGCGCTATTCATGAGAGCCTTATGATTATATTTGGCTCCATGTTTGTGAGTATTTACTCTTGATTCTTAACTATTTTTATTTTTCCTTTACAATATTACTCTATGTGATATTTCTCCTACAGATCCGCCTAAAGTGTTCCACCAATTGTATGTATTTGTATTTTGATGTTTAGAGTGGTATAAGGGGTTCCCACTCAGGTGGTTTATAGCACTGGTTGCTAATACTTTTTTTCCCACATATTGTGTATTGTTTCCTTTCGTCATTTAGCATGTAACTCTATTTGATATCCCTATGGGAGATTGCCATATTTAGATCTAAAGAGCACCCTAATTTGGCATATTTTAAATATGAAAATCTCACATAAGAGCATTAATTTAGGGAGTTATCTACTAAACTGCTTAAAGATCAAAATTTAAAATCCTTTTACTTAATTTTAATCTTTCAGTTGTTTAGTAGGTAACTGAAGGTAGAAGGTAGTCCTGCACAGCTTACTTGTGCTCCCAGTAGTGATGCCGATGCCAGGATTACATCTTATCCCAGCTGCCGGTTCACTGCAGGGCGCGCACTAACCTCACTGCCTCCCAGAATATATCTGTCCTTGTCCCTTGTGTATAAAAAATGTGTTTGTGACAGCGTATGTATGTGCATGGTGTGTGACTGCATGTGTAATGTGTCTATGTGACAGTAGTGGAACAGTTGAATGTGAAAAGCAAAACAATAGTTACCAAAAAGAACGCGCTAAAATAATCTGTAAATATAAAGAAACAAATAATGGTGCAGACCATCTGGTAATAATAGTATGGGGAAAAGGTGTTATATGTAATAAACTCACATGTCCCAGAGCCCTATCACCCCTGGCTCTGGGTTTGAAATGCTCCTTGGGAGAGGGGATATTGCCACACTGCAGGATAGTCAGGAGGATATGTCCACCTTTTCCCCATACTATTATTACCAGATGGTCTGCACCATTATTTGTTTCTTTATATTTACAGATTATTTTAGCGCGTTCTTTTTGGTAACTATTGTTTTGCTTTTCACAATCTCTTGTGCATTGTATTTGTGAACGCTGCCATATTATCTGCATGGGATTTTAGCGCTCACACATTGGTTATTGTGAACAGTTGAATGTGCCTGGGTGGGTTGGAGTAGATTGGGGTCTGGGACTTAGTGTGTGATATTGCAAGGGGGAATAGGGCACGGAGGGTGGGGGTATAGCACCTTAGGTTGATGCATTAATTATATATATATATATATATATATATATATATATATATAAAAAATCAAGTCTGCTCCAATATGTGGCACTCACTAACTTGGCACTGTAATATTGGCCCTCGGAATAAACAATTTCATTATAACTGCTGTGATGCAGTACAATACTGGCCCTTTAATATAAGTAATAAGGAACACTGGGAAAAATCTACCTTAGAAGGTAACTAAAATTGAGGAGATAGGGCAAGGCACAAACAAGCTGTCAGCTTACCTAGTGTTCCCTCCGGAATGGCTGCAAAGGGACACCAGGCTGACTGACAGCTATTAGCCACTACCCCTTCCTCGCGCTCCCGCCCAGTGGGTTGGGAGCGTCGGGAGAAAAGGCGTGGCAAAACTTCTGCCGTTAGAGGGGGAAAATTGGCGCCGCGCTATGCGACCGCGAATGCGCGGGCGGCTCAGTGAAACGTCCGCACCGGAGCCAGCCGCCGCGGAAACTATGAGGGAAGAAAAAACTTGAGAGATTGCGGGTAATAAACTACCCAGCGGGATAGGGGAGGGGGGGGGGGGGGGGAAAGAGTGTTCCTCTCGGACCGGAGGAAAAAAAACGGTCCACTAGTAAGAAGTTAGGGGCACAAGCCCCAGTAAACACCAGGGCTGCCCCTCCTCTACCTATACAAATCCCTATAAAGGGACACTGAAACTCTGCCTCCCTGAAATTACCAAATTATGTACAATAGTAAAATAAAACAGTGATATTAACACAAATCAATCTATTTCAACCAAAATCAACAATAAATTAACTCCAATACAGAGAGCTAAAATTAGATGATACTTAGCTGAGGCAGCAGCAAAGAAAGAGGGAGAAGAGAGGTCACATGGGTGGCTATGGATACATGGACTGTTCCTATTGGTTAAGAATAGCATACTAGGTTAACCCCTGGAGTACCTATCCTAGTTGATTCTTTTAATGTTTTAAAAAAAAAACTTTTCTTTGCTGCTGAGGTATATTAAAGAAAGAGATAAGCATAATATGAGCCTCCGTGTCCTTTAATAAAATTATGTCTCACATTTTCACATGTATTATCAGATACCATTTATTTCACACTATTATTTAAAGGATCACTACAGGGTTAGGAACACAAACATGTATTCCTGACCCTTTTGTGATAAACCACCATTTAGGTGGCTTGCCCCCTCTTCCCCCCCCCCCCTTTCAGCGCCACACAGGACCGCCGGCACTGGCTCCGTCCCCTTTGTGACATCAAATTGGCAGATTTTTAGCCAATCCTTTCCCTATGGGCAATGTAAACAATACCTTTTCTATGAAAAGGCAATGCTTACATGAAAATGCCTGAAGGGAGCTATTATACTCACCAGAACAACTACATTATGCTGTAGTTGTTCTGGTGACTATAGTGTCCCTTTAATTCAGTTTCATTTAAATCATGCACCTCTTTTCTAAAGGTTTATCCCCCCCTAAAGCATGTATATAAATTTGAAGTTTATAGCCCATTCGTGCATTTCATTAAGCCAAGTTTTAGTAACACCAATAATTCTATTTTGTTACTGAAGCTTCTTGAAGTAGGTAACCATCCGTCTCCTGTACTTCATATGAAAAACAAATATGCCACTTAATCTTGAGTCTTACCATCACACCTATATCTACTAGCTTTTTCAGAGTTAGAACTTCTACAAAACATGGTCAGTCTTACTGTTGGTAATGAGACATGTCATTTGTAGTTCGGAAATAGCCAAGTAGCAATTGTTTACGCTACCCCAGATCTATTTTATTCAGTTGTTATTCCTCTAAAAAAAACACAGAATGTACTTTTCTATTCAGATACATTTTTAACCAGGATTTTACCTGGGAGCATAAACATACCCAAGAGCTCTAAAAACCCTAGCCTTTTTTCATATGCCAAGACAGGTGTCGGTGGCCCTAATAATCCAATGTCTCATGCGGACTGTAGTCGGTTGTAGCCCGAATAATGTGGGTGGCTGAAAGGGGCTACAGCCCTCTATGGGGCCCTGCAATGTCCCAAGTCTATTTTCCTGTGGATTAAGTACAGTGGCTTGTGATGGGCTCCTTGATTACTTTTATTCTGTGAGTGCAATATAATAAAGTGTCATTTTACTGATTACAGCGCTGCACTAAGTTTTTGTTTCTCCCCCTGTGACATAACTCTATCTCAGATCTATATCCTTCTAAGTGCTTCTATATAGAAGTGTAAGCAGATATATGGGCACTAGCGATAGGACCTAAAAAAAAAAAAGTATAAAAACTCAAAAAATAAATCTGAGATAGAGGTATGTCACAGTGACTGCATTAGCTCGGTATAATCCAGTGACTGCATTAGCTCGGTATAATCCTTCTGCGATGTGATACTATACTTATTCAAGTAACTTGACACTTATAAGATGCTGAACAAGCCAGTTTTCCTGCCTAGGCATATTATTATACAAGTACTATTGAATATAATAGATGTATGTTTATAAAATCACTTTTTGGATTATACACATCATGTTTGCACTGTTTACTCTTACTTTTATTTTGGCACTACACTTGGCACGATCTAAATCACTTTGAGACCCTACCATGAATTTAATTTCTATTTCTCAAATACATTCAAAATATTCACTTCTTAATTTCTAACACAGACTGTTAGACTGACGGTCTTATCACTTGTATACTGGTTTCCTAGTAACTGCACAACACGTAAGCACGCCCCAATTACGTCACGTCATGTGACCACCGTGAGTCACTTCCAGGTATACATGGAGGGATTGAGGGAGTCTGTCACTATTAGGGAGTACTTTTATACTTTATGTATATAAAGATTGTATATGTATATGAATATATTGATCTTGAGAAAGACCAGAACGGGTCGAAACGTCGATCGTATCCGATGTAAACGAAAGTTTTGGTTTAAATAATATCTTTTTTATAAAAAGACCTGAGTGCGCATCTCTTTTCCAGTGATTGATATAGATATACTTTTATTTTTTTTAGTGTTGATAATCCCCCATATACATTGAGGGGTAAGTGTCCACCACTTGGACTTTTGTTTAAGTGGTGGGGTTGATCACCTAAACATTAAGATTGTTTTCTGCACTTTGTCAACTAACCGTACCTATTCAAAATAGCATGTTGCATAATACAATTTGATGTTGATCAGTAGCAGAAACCTGTACCCAGAAAGTTTTTGTCTACAGTCAAAAGTACCATAGACTTTGCCAACTGACACAATCAATACCGTTATATATTATACTTCATGCAGTGCAACCAACAGAATGGCAGGGCTCATTTGGGTCCGTGAATAGCCTGAATTTGCATGAGACTGACCACGCGCACTTGTAAGACTTCAATGAAAAATACTACATTTTTATTTTTCTTTCTTTTTGAATGACCTGCAAGTGCTATTGCTCACACTATACCTATTGCAACTATGTCTTATTAGAGGTATTGAACTCACCTGTAAGATTATGTTCATGACAGCTGTTATGACTTATTTGAGGATTCCACCACATGAGGCAAAAATAAAGAATATATATATTGTGATACCACTGAACCTCTTTGTTCTCCTCCTCGGAATTATTTCTTATGACACGCATAAACTGGGCTTTTGGAAGAGAGTCTATATATATATATATTTGGACTCTCTTCCAAAAGCCCAGTTTATGCGTGTCATAAGAAATAATTCCGAGGAGAAGAACAAAGAGGTTCAGTTACAGGAAATGACTACAAAGTTCTTAGAGAGGCTATAAGAAAGATGCCTTACAGAGAGCTATTAAAGAAGCACAGAGTGCCAGCTTCCATAGTAAAGGAATTAGCCCTCCAAGACTTGTTTTCCCAACGGAATATCACCAGAAAAGTCCACAAATTGCCAATATAATTGTATAAATAGTCCTTTCAAATGTTAGCTGATAGCAGTTATCTTCAGTTACTATGTAAACTGGGGTATTTCTGCTAAACAAGCGTTTTGATAGTACAAAATCAATAGAATTCTTCTTTAGATGATGACACTACCAAAAATATTTAAAGAACAACCGTTACTGTGCTAT
The DNA here is from genome assembly GCF_036172605.1 of Pelobates fuscus. Classification (NCBI taxonomy): domain Eukaryota; kingdom Metazoa; phylum Chordata; class Amphibia; order Anura; family Pelobatidae; genus Pelobates; species Pelobates fuscus. The sequence continues at coordinate 244,473,962 of NC_086322.1, forward strand.
AGGAGAAACAGAAACCTTAAAGGACCACTATAGTGCCAGGAAAACTTATTCGTTTTCCTGGCACTATAGTGCCCTGAGGGTGGGGGCACTATAGTCCCACTCCCGCCGGGCTCTGGGGAGAGGAAAGGAGTTAAACTTACCTCTTTCTCCAGCACCGGGCGGGGAGCTCTCCTCCTCCTCTCCTCCCATTTGGCTGAATGCGCACGCACGGCAAGAGCTGCGCGCGCATTCAGCCGGTCTCATAGGAAAGCATTATCAATGCTTTCCTATGGACACTTGCGTGCTCTCACTGAGACAGCCACTAGAGGATTTGAGGGCTGGATTAACCCATTTATAAATATAGCAGTTTCTCTGAAACTGCTATGTTGATAAAAAAAAAATGGGTTAACCCTAGCTGGACCTGGCACCCAGACCACTTCATTAAGCTGAAGTGGTCTGGGTGCCTAGAGTGGTCCTTTAAAGATCTACTTGTTCACACTGATCCCAGCAAAAGTTATTTACAAAATAAACATAACCAGAACCGTTTTTCTGTACGCTGCCTTTGGCTGTGTCACCTGTAGCCATAGGTTACCAACACACATTTTTAATCACCCTCACATGAACAAAATATATGAGATCAAACATACAATATCCTGTAAAACCACGCACGTCATCTATAAGTTAACCTGCCCATGGGGTCTTGCATATATTGGGAAGACGGAAACAGCCTTGTGCGAACGAACAAGAGGACACAGATCCAGCATAAGACTTGCTTATAGGGACAGCAAATCAGATAAGCCTGTGGCAAAAAATTTTTTACAACAAAATCATCCATTGTCTATGTTGAAATTTACAGGAATTGAGCATGTACATATGCCGTTGAGAGGAGGTGATCGGGGCAAGATGTTCCTGAACAGCGAAGCGTTTTGGGTATATGAACTGTGCACTCTACAAAAAAGAATAAAAATGTATTATTTCATTTAGTCCCATAGGTTGTAGAGTCTGGAATCATTCTTCATTAGCCCGCTTGCTGTTTATTGATACTAGATAAATTCATTTTTTTGACCAAAGGAGTTTAATTGATTTGTTTAATATTCTAGATAATATTTTTGATAGTACTTTGATAAAATTAATTTACAGCAGTGGGATATCTCCCAGTCACAATGGAAAATATTTTCTATTCTTTATTCTGTAGCTACATTATAGTAGACAAGGGTATGTTTATTATAGTTTCTTGTTTGAACTAAAAATTTGATAATTAACCCAAAAAGTAATCGTTTTTACAAATCCCATTGCAATGTGACAGGTTTACAATTAATTGAGAACCTTACTGCTGTATGGATTTATGGCTAATTATATATGATATATGACACTTTCTTAGGCTTATGAGATATTTGTTATTGTCCACTACTCAATTGTGTTTAGCACTTTAATAGCACTTTATATCAATTTTTTTTTTTGCACATAACAGCACTTCATTCACTTTATTTTGTATGCCCAGTCACTTTAAGAGTACTGCTATAATCACTTTATATGCAGCGACCACTTCAAATATTGCAATGTTCACTTTACATGTAGTGTCCATATCACTGTTATTAGGCACTGTTTATATATTTATAGCCATCAATGCAATTTTAATTCAACCGTTTTTTTATTAGTCAAGTTACACTTTATGCACTTTACAATAAGTGGATATACAGATGTCCGCTCATCACCACTCACGATTTTGCTATGTTTTGTATACTAGCGTTGCAATAGGAACGCACTGCATGCTACCAAGCCGGTTTGTAGTTACTAAGGGGCGGAGCGAATTCACACATGCGCCCGACACTTGGCAACCCACCGAAGGCTTCTCACTTCACTTAGGTGTTGCTATGGGAAGGCACTTAACGTCATTAGAGGGGCGGAGTCATTCCACGCATGCGTCCGGCATTCGGCTGAACGCTGGAGGCATTTCACTTCACCTGGGGTAAGTTAGATCATCACACATATTTCACTAATGTTTGTAATTATGTATGTATATATTCTAGTGTGTATAGACCATTATTCATGTCTTGATCCTGAGGAAAGTCCCTATGAGGGACTGAAACAATCATTTTAATATGAAATAATAAAGAAGAGACGATTTTATTACAAGTCCGTGGGTGCAGCCACATTTGTTGCTTTTTTGCATAAAATATATATATATATATATATATATATATTTATTTTATATATATATATATTTTTTTTTTAAGTACCATAGACTTACATTTAAAAGGTTCAATTGACATGTCACGCAGAAAATTTTAAGCCATACTGAGGTTTCACTAACTTCATTAGGCCTTCTGAAGATTATCTGCAAAGAATATAATCCAGACTACCCAACATTATGTTCTCTGCCTTGGCAACAGTGGCTCCATCTACAAAAGCTTTACTCCAGGAACCACTTACCTTGAAAATCCTAAAGAGTAAAATATCTTCAACCATGGAGCTTCCCTATTATAGGGTTGATTCCACACGCTGTATTCAGATGAGAGGCCTGCAGGTGTCCACTAGTTTCCGCTCCCTCCAGCTCTAGAAGCATATATCCACGATCTCTCTACTTCTGATGGTCTTGGTTTGGGCAATTTTTTATCCATTGAATTACCTCCCACTACAACCCATAGCAATTTTCCAGTTTTTAGTTACCAGGTCCAATTTTTCTATGTCCGATTTAAGTCTTGGGTGCTGCCAAGAAGAGGACTTCCAGGCCCAATAGTTTTCTTGACGATCATCGATATTCAGGAGACTAGAACTCACAGCATATTAAGTACTTTGTTACAGCAGTATTTCCTGCTGTATTAGGTAAACATTCTATGAATGCAGAGTACGGGCATTATTGTGACTGGTGAGACAGCAGAAGTGCTTGGCTGGACA
>NC_086322.1:244481838-244534338 GCF_036172605.1 Pelobates fuscus
AAAACCCCAAATCCACAATCTCAGTAAATTAGAATATTCTGAAAAGGTGCAATATTCTAGGCTCACAGTGTCCCACTCTAATCAGCTAAGTAAGCAAAGGGTTTCTGAGCCTTTAAATGGTCTCTCAGTCTGGTTCAGTAGGAATCACAATCATGGGGAAGACTACTGACCTGACAGTTGTGCAGAAAACCATCATTGACACCCTCCATAAGGAGGGAAAGCCTCAAAAGGTAATTGCGAAGGAAGTTGGATGTTCCCAAAGTGCTTCCGCAGACGAGCTATGGGGATGCTGACTTCATTTTCCAGCAGGACTTGGCACCAGCCCACACTGCCAAAAGCACCAAAGCCTGGTTCAATGACAGTGGGATTACTGTGCTTGATTGGCCAGAAAACTCACATGACCTGAACCCCATAGAGAATCTATGGGGCATTGCCAAGAGAAAGTAAGAGACATGAGACCGAACAATGCAGAAGAGCTGAAGGCCGCTATTTAAGAGTCCATATGCATGCTTATACTTTTCAGAGGTCCGATATTGTTCTATGTACACTCCTTGTTTTATTGATTGCATGTAATATTCTAATTTACGGAGATTGTGGATTTGGTGTTTTCATGAGCTGTAAGCCATAATCATCGCACTTATGACATCACGGCTTGAACTATCTTGCTTTGCATGTAATGCAACTATCTCATATATTAGTTTCCCCTTTTACGTTACATTACTGAAATAAATGAACTTTTGCACGATATTCTAATTTTTCGAGTCACCTTTAAACAGCCTCTTTCCCAATTATTTAAATTCAGACTTCGAAATGTGCCTTTCTAATGTAATTTTTAAGTGGTGTTTTTTACTCGTATTTTTATATCTGGTCTTAGTATTTTCTTTATTAGGATTCTGATTTTTATTTATCTTGATCTATCTTAAATTTCATAGCTTACCACGGGTCATTCTTTTACATAGTTTTTTTTAAGTGGTGTCTTAATTAGCCTTAACTCTTATTCTCAGATCTGGTCTATACTTAATTTTTATAAGTTCCTATTGTTATCTATTGTTCAATTGAATAAATCTTTTGTTTAAATATGATTGCCACTTAGAATGTTTATATGTATGTATCCGTTTGTAAAAATATATACATTAAGATTCATAACATTATTTGAGACTCATAATTTATTCCCTTCTTTTATGAAGAATTGAAATTCCCTATTATTAACCCTTTAAGTATTTCCTATTGAATTAGATTACACAAGAAATTGTGTGATATCTTTATGATATATGTCTCTAAGTTGTGAAACTTGTATACTCCAAAGGATAGTGTCAGTTCTAATTTAAGAACACTTTTAGGAACTGTGTCTTAATAAATATACCCTTTTATATATCTTTTTGATTTATGCATTCTAAAACATTGTTGGATACAAGCATGGACTGAATGAATGCTGAAATCCACAGTGGAACGCATAGACCTGAGAAAGCCGAAACCGGAAGTGACAACAGCATACAAAGCGGAAGCAAACTAAATGGAGGATTGAAACGCATCTCCATTCCTATGGAGAATACCTGCGAAAATTAAAGCCCATACAGCTGACACTTCAATCATTTAGGCATATTTAAAGCAGGAAAGAGGTCCACAGAAGCAACACTTACGGCACTTTATTCTTATCCTGCCAATATAAAGAAGGAATGTGGTCCTTAACCACATATGCAAATTGAAGGGAGCATAAATATCGGCTCTGGGTTTGTGAGTACCAAGTCACTATTTTAAATTCTTTTTTACTGCACAGACAATATTACACTCTATACCTCCCATCTATGCCTTTATTTAGGTTTGGACAGTTGGAACACAAAGGGAGAGGGTCGCCTCAACGGACCCTAAAGCGCAAGAACCTGAGCCAAGTTTATTGGCAATTTATAATTTATTTTAGATCTTTTCCTTTTTCATACAGTATGCACTGTTATGTATCTTTGTATTTTTTATTTAGAGGGGTGCACAGAATTGAGTATCTAAAAAAAAAAAAGGGGGAACATTAACGTATACGGTATATTCTTCCATATTTGGATCTCTCCATATCTATTTTTTAGTTCACATAAACGCTTCACCGGTATCCTTCCTTTTTTTAGCATCTAAAATCATGTCCAAAACAAAGTGAGTGACCCTTCATTGAATTTCTAATATACATTGGAAGTGTGCTGTTATTCTCAAGCTCTCAATAGTTATGAGTGTCAGTTGATCTCTAGTCCTACATCATTAGACTTCGCGCAAAGAACTTCTGGCAATGGATTTACAATTTATAAGCCCCCATTTTATTTTAGTTCTGTCCCTTGAACCCGCATCCAAAAGGTACAATTATAAGTAAACTCATCTCATACTCTTTAATGACATGAGTTCCACACGCATCTGGTCCCTTATAATGTAATCATGGTACTTCAATGTATGACATTTTGCAGAATAGATAAACACATTTTTCTTTAGGAAGTAAATTATATTACATGTTTGAAACTTAATACAACCTGTGAAGCCATTTCTGGAAAATAATAAAGTTAAACTAACTGCAGTATATGTTCTAGCACAATACATACCAAAAGCAGAAAACATTTCTTTAAGTCTTTTGTCATCCATATCTTCTCCAAAGTTCTTGATGTATACATTGGTAAATTCCAAGACTTTTGTCCCATACTCCAGTTCTCTTTCTCTCCTCGATTTAAAAATGCCTACAAATCTAAGTGAAAGTATATAGTTCAGTGGAGATATTCTGGAGATTCTTGGTTGAACTTTTGCTGTCCATGATACTCACACTTTGCGATCATTGAGCAACATGCCATTCATAGTGCCAATAGCCCGGTTGGCAGCTTCTTGAGTCTCAAAGTGAACAAAACCATAGCCCCTAGATCCATTTTCATCACAAACCACCTAAAAGATGTAAAGGTTACATTCATGCAAGATCGCTTATTACAAAATACAGATATCTATTAAGCAGACTAAAGGTTTCTTAACTTTAAAACCCAGGAAAAGGTAATACAATCTGTAAACAGTGCAGAAACTAGTCTATGAATTAAAAACAGTGACTAAGTACATGAAAAAAGTGTTGCCCACACTTTTTCTCTCAGTAGGTGACCAGTGAAAGGCTGACAGGCTAAGAGGGGCCCACTATTAGTGGCCATTTGGCTAAACTGGTCTCGTGCTCCAACATTGGAGTTAAACGGATACTATAGTGCCTGGAATACAAAGCTGTATCCCTGGCACTAAAGCTCCCTCTGCCTTCCCCCCTCCTCACAATGAAAAAGGGTTAAAAAAACAACCTTTACTTACCTGATCCCAGTGCCGATGCCCTTCGCTAATGCTTTCCAATGGGGAAATAGCGGTCGCTGGATGTCCTCCTGCAGCGTGAGGACGTCCAGCATCAGTTACCGGACCAAAGATCCGTTAACAGTCAGAAGGCGTCTCGACACTCCTGCCTCCAATAGGGAGTTTAGATTTAACATAGAAACATTTTAAAAGCATTCTGAAAACCACCTTTATTTTATAAATACATGGAATGCCAGGCCGATACATTCAACAAAATGTACTGTAAGAAGTTGTGTACTGTAACTGATGTAGACACACTGAAACAGCACTTTATTCTAGATTCGGGTTTTGCCTCGGTGGTGAAAATCTACATTCTTTCATGTAAAGGTTTACTCTGAAAACATAACTTAATATTTTTCACCTTTTCACTCTTTTACAACAATGAAACTAAAAGAATCTGAGAAGAATGGTTTCAAAGTTTACCTGCAAATTTAACACCACATATGCCAGGTAAAAGGATCATCACCACTGTTAAAGCCAAAACTAGCAATTATTTTAAATAAAATAAAAAATAAAAAACAGGGTTATTCATTAATCTCAGAAATTTAGCAACTTAAATTGTAAGTCAAACTAAAATAGCCAAGTGTGACTATGGTAGAACTGTGTTTTTCCAAATCTACTATTTTAGCATCAGTCTTACATAGAAACATAGAACGTGATGGCAGATAAGAACCATTCGGCCCATCTAGTCTGCCCAATTTTCTAAATACTTTCATTAGTCCCTGGCCTTATCTTATAGTTAGGATAGCCTTATGCCTATCCCACGCATGCTTAAACTCCTTTACTGTGTTAACCTCTACCACTTCAGCTGGAAGGCTATTCCATGCATCCACTACCCTCTTAGTAAAGTAATACTTCCTGATATTAGTTTTAAACCTTTTCCCCTCTAATTTAAGACTATGTCCTCTTGTTGTGGTAGTTTCTCTTCTTTTAAGTTTAGTCTCCTCCTTCACTGTGTTGATTCCCTTTATGTATTTAAATGTTTGTATCATATCCCCGCTGTCTCGTCTTTCCTCCAAGCTATACATGTTAAGATCCTTTAACCTTTCCTGGTAAGTCTTATCCTGCAATCCATGAACCAGTTTAGTAGCCCTTCTCTGAACTCTATCTAAGGTATCAATATCCTTCTTTGACCAGCGATTAAAGGACCACTCTAGTGCCAGGAAAACATACTCGTTTTCCTGGCACTAGAGTGCCCTGAGGGTGCCCCCACCCTCAGGGACCCCCTCCCGCCCGGCTCTGGAAAGGGGAAAGGGGTTAAATCTTACCTTTTTCCAGCGCTGGGCGGAGAGCTCTCCTCCTGCTCTCCTCCTCCGATCCGCCTCTTCTCCTCCCCGTCGGCTGAATGCGCACGCGCAGCAAGAGCTGCGCGCGCATTCAGCCGGTCACATAGGAAAGCATTCATAATGCTTTCCTATGCACGCTGGCGTGGTCTCACTGTGAAAATCACAGTGAGAAGCACGCAAGCGCCTCTAGCGGCTGTCAATGAGACAGCCACTAGAGGACATGGGGGAAGGCTTAACCCATTCATAAACATAGCAGTTTCTCTGAAACTGCTATGTTTATGAAAAAATGGGTTAACCCTAGAAGGACCTGGCACCCAGACCACCTCATTAAGCTGAAGTGGTCTGGGTGCCTAGAGTGGTCCTTTAAGGTGTGATTCAGAGATTTAAAGTTTTAAAGTTTAATTAAGAAAATTAAAGTTTGAAAAAAATGTATATTTTGAAACCGCAATTTCCTACTTGTACTTATAGCCCTATAACTTGCATAAGAAAAAAAAAAAGCATGTAAACACTGAGTGTTTTTAAACTCAGGACAAAATTTTGAAACCATTTAGCAGTTTTTTTCATTAGCTTTTGTAGATAAGTAAACAATTTTTCAAGTAAAAGTCAAAATAACATTACATTTTTCACCTTATTTTTTTTTTTTTTTAAAAAGTAAATGATATGGCCTGATACAAATAAAGGTATGTAAAGAAAGCCCTTCTTGTCCTGAAAAAAAACCCAATATTTAATTTGTATGGGAACAGTAAATGAGAGCGAAGAAAATTACAGCTAAACACAAACACCACAAAAGTGTTAAACCAGCCCTGGTCAAAACAGTCCAGTCCTTAAGGGGTTAAAGTTCGACTGGTATTATGGATTTTTATTTTGCCTTTGAGTCTGCAAAAAGAAGGTTTTAAAAAAAATAAAATAAAAAGAAGACATTAAATGGAAAGTATTTTTTATTTATTTACAGGTATATAGTTTTATTGTCTCCCGCTCACTATTTTTAAGGTGAGGAGGTAGGCTTAGGGGCCCCAAGTCACCCCAGGGGGGGGGGGGGGGGGTGGGGGGGGGGGGGTATTTTTACATTTAGCCCCCACCCGTCACCCTTGGGCGGGGGCCGGAGGAAGGACAATAGGTGTCCTCCCCCTTTTTTTTTTTTTTTTTTTAATTCTTTATTTTTGTAGTGCACATTATAACAGACGAGCTTGCGTTACCACAACAGTAGTTGCAAGCTATTCAAAAACAGAGATAATAAAACATTGGCATGGTATCAGTAACATTGGCACTTTTTTTTTTTTGAGGACAAGATAACATCAGGAATAAATTCAGGCTATACATGCACACTCTATATGTAGAGTATAACAGGAAGGAAACTACACCTACATGTCTGTTTCGCAAGTGGCAATGCTCAGTTAGAGTGATATCTAGACATGTGATATGAGTTGAGAGATACAGGGTATGCATATTAATTAATTAGCGAGAATCAGCATTAATATAGCCAGGCTTAGGTATGGAATTGCTCGATAAATGCTAGTGCTGCTGTGCTCATTCTAGGCGAGTAGAGAAGAGGACAAATAGCATAACATGCATTGTAAGAGAATCAGGCTTAAAGTGAAAACCACTGGGGCCGAGCGGTCTATGCTATTACATGTGTCCGTGAGAGACCTGGCAGAGAGAAGTGGGTAGGGGTAAGGTATGGCTGCATGTTTCGTCCAAGAGTGTCAGTTCTTAGGTGGCATGTGTTGAGCAGTTGTCTCTTGTAAAGCCCGGTCTGTGTCTGGCTGTGGAATACTCTGTGCTTGAATAGATTGGGCAGATGATGTCACTTGGGACTTCTAGTCCATGGCAGGTATCCACAGCAGATCGGCATGGTGCAAGATGATATGGGCCTACAGGCTCTTCCAGATGTCACTGGTGTACCTTTGGGTGGTAATAAGGCATTTCTTTTTGTTGCTTGGTGGTCAGCCGAGTTAGATGCTTGGCCAGCTTGTTATGTTTCGTGAGCCAGCTCAGTGGGCTCATAATTCCTCTCCCACTCTGTCACTCCTGTCACCAGGTGGGCGCGTATTGCGGGCAGACCGTCCGGTGGCTCTCTTGGTCACTTTCTCTCCCCGGCTGGGGCAGCGGTGGATTTGTCGCTGTATTCGCTGCACCGTCCTTTGTTTAGGATTAAGGTGTTCTCAGCCGCCGCCATCTTGCACTGTGGGCCTTGGGTGTTCAGCACCCTTTAGTCAGCTCAAGTTCGTCCCAGTGGGGACCGGGATGACCCCCCCGGCCCAGAGGGGGGGAGACGAGGCAGGCAAGCGCCCAACAAGCCATCACGTGGGGAGGGAGACGGGGCAGCGGCCGTCTATCCCGCTCCCCCCAAAGTAGGCCGCAGCCTCCGAAGTCCTGTGCCCCGATCTCGGGGTCTGCTTCCTTTCCCACAGCTGTGTGAATATTTTCAGGCTCTGATCGAGGAGGGAAGGCTGCCTATTGTGGCTTAAAGGCCCGATTCCTCCGGAGCCCCTCCGCCATGCGACCGGTCAGCATGGCGGTCCGGCCCCGCCCCCCGTCCTCCCCCTTTTTAATTTAGGGCCTCCACCCGCCGCTCATGGGTGTGGGCCGCGGGGAGCACAATAGGTCCCCCCATTGTCTTTTAGGGTCCCCACCCGTCGCTCATGGGTGTGGGCCGGGGAGGTTGACACAATAGGTTTCCACCCTATTGACTTTCAGGGCTCCCCCCGATTGTGTGTTAGTGCCCCCACCCGCCACTCATGGGGCGCCCACCCTATGTCCCCTGTTTAGTTGGATAGCCCCTACTCGCGGGGCACGGGTGATGGCTGGGGGGGCACTATGTCCCCCCTGCTAGTTAATAGATGCCCCAACATGGGGCCATTTGTTCGAAGGGTGGGAGTTTTTAAAACAGTGAGCAGTCACAGACTACTCACTGTTTAGTAGACATGCCCCTACTCGCAGAATAGCGAGTAGTGACATTCAGGAGATTTTAATCTCCCTTATGCTAATATGGGGGTCATATTGACCTCCATAGAGTGAGGGAGGACATGGGGGGCTTAGAGCACAGGTCCCCGACGCTTCTATTTTTACATATTACAAAGAGGGAGCTGCGCGCCGGTAGCTCCCTCCTTGTAATAAACTTAAACACCGAAGGAGTTTGTTCATCTGAAATTTCTATTCATTCCTTCGTCTTTCTGACAATAGTGAATGCCTAAGTGTTTAACTGGGAATATTGGGAAATTCACAGCGCTATCTAGTGTGGGCAGATGACGTGTCCCACAACCTATTCCGGGCAAGAAATGAAGATAAAAAAAATAAAAAAAATAATAGGTTATATGGGGGGCAATTAGATGTAGTGGAATTAGCTGGATAAAAAAAAAAAAAGAAAAAAAAAATATTCGGCCAGGACAGTGCCGCATTAAAAAGCAATATTTTCCAGAAAAAAATATAACTAATTTATATAAAAATACATATACATATACATACATACATACATACATACATACATACATACCCACACACATCTTCCAAACAAATGGCCCTCCAATGACATTTCTCAGTGTTTCAGTTAGACTGAGAACTTTTTTCAGGACAAGTTACAACACACACAGGATATATTACTTTGAAATATATTTTAAAGTAAATTTTGATTTCTTGGGTTATCATGGTAATATGTCCTAAGCAACTTAAGGTGATCACTTCCAGGTTAGAGGGACACTATAGGCACCCAAACCACTTCAGCTAATTGAAGTGGTCTGTGTGCACTCCCTTTTGCTCTTAGTGTTGCAATGTAAAACACTGAAGGTCCATAGAAACTGTAATGTTTACATTGCAGCTTTTAATTCAGGAAGCCCTCTAGTGGCTGTCTGGTAGACAGCCACTGAGGGCAGACTTAAACGGACATGAGGAGGAATCAGGTCACCGTTCTTTTCGTTTCCTGACGCTCCAATAGATGGGTTTCTATGTGTGGGACCATTTAACTTGTCATATTGAAGTTCTGGTTCAGTCTTGAAGCATCTGTTTCTATGGAAGCTGTCCACCGTTAATGCAACCATTGGAGATTTTAATGCATCATAAGACAGCGTACATGTTTGTGTGTAGTGGTACATACTCACAGGTGCATTCAGTTGCACTGATAGGTATAATCTGGGTTTCTATGATGGGCTATTGTTCTCTATGCAGATTTTCAGCAGCTCTAATGAAAACCTAGGCTAGAATATGTTTAGATGCTTTCATCTTTGCTCTTCGTCAAGCTACTTTAGCTTTATCCCTAGGATGCATTTCCTTCATGCAGCCTTGTTCACTTGGCATATCAGCTTTGCGGCTTCTGCTTTAGCACGGGCCCTGGTTGCTGTAGAACTAATCAAAGACCGTTCAGAGCAGCTTGAATGTCTAGAACTAGTCCGCTTAGACCCAGAACCCTTGTGTTTTGAGAGCTCAGGGACGCACTAAAACCATACTGTAAAAAAAAAAAAAAAAAAAAAACACACTAAACTAAAAATGGTATCTATAGAGGGCAAAATACTTAGAAATGATGATCTTTAACACAAGTGAAGGAACTGCGCTCAAATTCTCAAGTATATACCAGTTGTATATTTTCTAGTGGCGCTAAACAAGATCTTCAATATTTCACCTTTAACCCCTTAAGGACACATGACATGTGTGGCATGTCATGATACCCTTTTATTCCAGAAGTTTGGTCCTTAAGGGGTTAATGCCTTCGATGATGACCTTCAGGGGTATCTCCATGTTCTCCAGAAGCTCTGATGATAATGCGAGTTCCCAGAACATTAAAGCCATTGTCATCAAGTCCAAGAACCAACATCAATTTGGCCAATATGGTTTTATGACCAGAACTATGGCTTTGTCTGCTTTTATTTTCTGTACAGCCCTTGAAATAAGGGAGAAACACATAGGTTTTCACAGGGAGAAACACATAGGCGAGGCTGAAATTCCATTTGACAGACGGTCCATCGATGACTTGGGGAAAGTCTCCTTCGAACAGGGAGGTAAATCTTTGTTCATTTGGCGTTCTTTCTTATGGACATAAGACCGATGACAGGCATACCGAAATTCTTCACAATCAGAAAAAAGATGATTGGACTCCGAGACCATTAGTTTTGGGACCACTTTGATTCACAGAGAGTCTGCTATAATGTTTATTCCTCATATGAAGGGCAGACCTTACAGATTTTTCATAAACTGATTTCATCAGGCTTATGATCCAACCATGCTCTTTTAAGAATCTGAAAGTATACTTCACATCTTCTATAAGCACGCTTGTCTTTGCCTTGGTGAACCAGTCGTCTAGATAAGGAATAATGATAATTCCGCTGATAGGCGCCAGGACTTTTGTGAAAATCCATGGTGCTCAGAAGAGGCCAAATGGCAGGGTCTTGAAGGACATGCGTAACTGAGGCAATTGTTTCCATTCTGAAGTGTTGATTAGGTATCAATTTATTTCCTTCAGATCTAGAGAAGGACAAAAAGAAATGTCTAGCTTCGGAACCAGAAATGAACAACAGTATGCTCTTTGGAATTTTTGAGCCTTTGGAACACTCTATAACCCGTTAATGGGGTCATGGTTGAAGTAAAGTAAAGTTGAGTTTTCAGCTTTGACTGGTAGTAAGCAAATTGAATGCGATGAGGAAAATGTGGAAGCTTTATGGGTAAATATCTGCTTGGGGGAAAAGAAGGGAAACCAACTATTGGTTGGGATATGTTATAAACCACCTAATGTTAATATTGACGAGGAACAACAGCTGTTTGAGCAAATTGAGAAAGCTGCAAATCTTGGTAACACTTTAATTATTGGAGATTTTAATTACCCAGACATAAATTGGGACATAAGGACTAGTAGCTCAGCAAAGGGAATTAGGTTTTTAAACTTGTTAAATGACAACTTCATGTCACAACTTGTACAAGCACCAACTAGAATGGACGCTTGTCTGGACCTGGTTTTAACAAACAACGTTGATCTTTTGACCAACATTCAAGTAGGTGAGCACTTGGGAAATAGTGATCACAATATAGTGTCCTTTGAAATAAACTCAAAAAAACAAAAGCACATGGGGTATACTAAAACATAATTTTAAAAAGGCCAATTTCAATAAGATAAGGGAAGCTTTACAATATATTGACTGGCATAAACTCTTTAGTGAAAAGAACACTGAGGATAAATGGATCATCTTCCAACAAATATTAGAAAGGTACATTTCTCAGTATGTACCATTGGGAAATAAGTATAAAAGAAACAAATTAAAACCAATGTGGCTTAGTAGAGAAGTAAAACAAGAGATTAAAAATAAGAAAAGGGCATTTAAAGCATTTAAATCAGACAAATCAGATGCATCTTATAAAAGATATAAGAAAGCAAATAATGCGTGCAAAAAGGCAATTAAACTTGCTAAACTTCAAAATGAAAAAATGATAGCTAAAGAGAGCAAAACCAACCCCAAAGCATTTTTTTTTTTTTTTTTTGAATTCTTTATTTTTGTTGTGCAAGATATAACAACAACACTTGGTCTGCCACGACAGCAGGTGCAAGTGGAATAACGGCAAACATAGTAAATACAAGGTATGGCATGTGTGAAAACGGCACATTTTATAAGTATAGTAAGCAGGGCAATCCAGGCCGGTGTTTTACATAGTTGTGGGAGCAGTGAAAGCTGGATCATACAGCCTGGTGTTGTATTTGTTAGGCCTAACGCCTCGTATGTACTAGTGGATGGGTGCTGGTATGGACTTTTCGGGCGGTATAGGCCTTTTGCTTCCTGATTTAGTGGATAGGGGAGCAGTGTGTGTCTTTCTATACAAGAGGCTGCCACCCGCTGGGTGTCTTGACGGCCTTGATGCAAGATCAAAGGGTGGGGTGGGGGGAGGGGTAGTTAGAGGTTTTTCCTCCGTTTAGCAGGTATGTGTAATTAAGCATCATCTGGTATTGCGCTTAGTGACAGGAGTCTTCTAAGCTGATAATAATGATAGAACGGCATTTCAACAGTGAATTAAACATGAAAACAAACAGTTACTCAAATAAAATAATAATGTTGCGGTTTTAAATCAGGGTAAACCATAAGAGAAAGTACATAACCGTTTCCAGGACACTGGTACAAACGGGTAAGTCCAGTTAAAGTTCAGCCGACCCCTGATACCGGGAAACGCTGGCGCTCTGTCAGGCAGTTCTTCTGGGTCTTGAGCACACGTGTGGGTTCACGCTTTTCCCCAGTGGGTCGTGAGGGAGCTCTCCGCTGGTTTCGTCTCCCTGGGTGTTGTCTCGCTGCATCTTGATTAGCTTTGCCGTTGCTTTGCAGTTGGGGTTTTAGTAGTGCCGAGGGGTTCCGTTCTTTGCGGCCGCATGGCCCGGCGTCTCCACTTCGGGGTTCGGCTCCGGTATGTGTCCTCGTGGTGTGTGGCTGCGCAGCTCCCTGTGATGCAGCGTTGGCTTGGAAGCGATGCTGAGAGCTGCGTTGATAGCCAGGAGTGTGGTCGGGTAAGACTTTTGAGAGTATCGGCGTCTTTTCCCGCCTTGAGGCCCTTTGGTGTCTGCGCTGCCGGACGGCCATTTTAGAGGCTTGGGGAACTTGCCTGTAGGACCTGCGTCTCGCTGCTGGACGTATCCAGGAGGCTACCGTTTGGACAGCTTGGCGGTGGGTTGCCCCTCTTCTGCGCAGAGCTGCCGTGAGGCCCGCACAGAGCTGGTCAAAGATTTCCATAGGGGGTTTACTAGGTTTAGGGTGGGTAGTCCGCTTTCTGGGTACATGCTGGGCGACCATTTTGGCTGGTCCCTGGTGAGTTTTTGCTCCATCATAGTGCTTAGCTGGCTTGCTCGCTTTCCCTACTGGTTTTCGTGTCCAGAGGGGACCGGGATGTCCCCCACCGGTCCATAGGGGGGGGGGGAAGGCTGAGGTGAGGTCGCTTGCGGGCTTTTGCGCCCTGGAGAGCTGCCGTCTCACCCTGGCTTCAGCCTCAGTAGGCCGCATTTGGATTTCGGCGTTGCCGGCTTCGGCAGGCCCCGGGGTGGTATCACTGGGTCCAGCGGGGTATCCCCGACGTGGGTGATGCCCCCCTGGGTATTTTTGGCTGGATGGCCGTCGCTTATAGCCCCGTATTTCGCCCGCCCGGCCGGAGCTCATGTCGGATGCGTCCATGCGGCTCGGCGGTCAGACTCCGCCCCCCCCAAAGCATTTTTTAAGTACATAAATTCCAAAAAACCCAAAACTGAAAGTATAGGTACACTTAAAACTGAAACGGGGGTGTTCGTTAATGAAGACCAAGAAAAGGCAGGAATTCTAAATAACTATTTCTCCTCCGTATATATTAAAGAAGAACCCATGGCAATAGATGTGCAAATGATTGCTACTAAAAACTTGCAGAATAATTGTAATTGGTTAACTCAAGACAATGTGCTGCAGCAACTAAAGAAAGTTAATATAAACAAAGCTCCAGGGCCTGACGGTATCCATCCACGTGTACTTAAGGAACTAAGTGTAGAAATAAGTGAACCTCTGCTTTTAATCTTTCAAGATTCTTTTCTTTCAGGAAGTGTTCCGGAGGATTGGAGGAAGGCAGATGTGGTTCCTATATTCAAAAAGGGTTCAAAATCCTTGCCTGGAAATTATAGACCTGTGAGCTTAACTTCTGTGGCTGGTAAAATATTTGAAAGAATTCCTTGAGAAGAATATGGTTATCAGCAAAAATCAGCACGGTTTTATGAAGCACAGGTGATGTCAAACTAACTTGATTGCGTTCTACGAAGAAGTAAGTAGAAGAATAGATCAGGGTGTTGCAGTGTATGTGATCTATTTGGATTTTGCCAAGGCATTTGATACAGTTCCACACAAAAGATTAGTGTTCAAACTCAAGGAAATCGGTCTCGATGAAAATGCTTGTTCTTGGGTAGAACATTGGCTTAAAAACAGAATACAAAGAGTTGTCGTTAATGGTAAATTTTCAAGCTGGACAGAGGTGGCAAGTGGTGTCCCTCAGGGGTCTGTTCTGGGACCCCTTCTATTTAACATTTTTATAAATGATCTTGAAGACCGCATTGAAAGTCATGTTTCAGTGTTTGCAGATGACACAAAACTTTGTAAAATAATACAATGTGAGCAAGATATTACTTTGCTGCAGAAGGATTTAGATAGACTGGAGGACTGGGCACTCAAATGGCAGATGAAATTTAATGTTGAAAAATGCAAAGTTATGCACTTCGGCGTAAAGAATACACAAGCAACGTATACCCTTAATGGAAGTGAATTAGGGATAACAACACACTAAAAGGACTTGGGAATTGTTATAGACAACAAACTATGCAACAATGTGCAATGTCAATCAGCAGTGGCCAAGGCCAGTAAGGTATTGTCATGCATGAAAAAGGGCATTCATTCTCGGGACGAGAATATCATTTTGCCTCTCTATAAATCACTGGTAAGACCACATATTGAATATGCTGTGCAATTTTGGGCACCTGTTCTAAAGAAGGATATCATGGCACTAGAAAAAGTGCAGAGGCGGGCTACAAAATTAATAAAAGGAATGGAACATATCAGCTATGAAGAAAGGTTAACAAATTTAAACCTATTTAGTTTAGAAAAACGTCGCCTGAGAGGGGATATGATAACATTATACAAATATATTCGGGGCCAATACAAACCATTGTGTGGAAATCTATTCACAAACCGGACTTTACATAGGACACGAGGCCATGCGTTTAGACTGGAAGAAAGAAGATTTTGTCTAAGGCAAAGGAAAGGTTTTTTTTACTGTAAGAACAATCAGGATGTGGAATTCTCTGCCTGAAGAAGTGGTTTTATCAGAGTCCATACAGATGTTCAAACAGCTACTAGATGCATACTTGCAAAGACAGAATATTCAAGGATATAATCTTTCAATGTAGGGTAATAGCTGCTTGATTCAAGGATAAATCTGACTGCCATTCTGGGGTCAAGAAGGATTTTTTTTTGTCCTAGCGTGTTGCAAAATTGTGCTTCAAACTGGTTTTTTTTTTTTTTGCTTTTTGGATCAACAGCAAAAAACAGGTGTGAGGAAGGCTTTACTTGATGGACGCAAGTCTCTTTTCAGCTATGTAACTATGTAACTATGTAAGACTTAAGGAAATTCGAGCTAGGCGTTTCCAAGAAGTTTATTCTGTAACCTCTTGCTGCTATGTTTTAAATCCAGTTTTCCAAAAATACTTCCTGTCTTTTGGAAGGGCCTTCTTTGTTTCTAATATCTAATATCTTCTAATGGAGAGTCAAGTAGTTTTTTTCTTTCCAAAGGAAGTTCACATAAAGCTGTTTTAGATGCTGTGTCAGCTGTCCATGCTTTAAGTCACAGGGCTCTATAGGAAATGGAGGTAAGACCCATAGTACAAGCCAAAAGCTTTAAAACTTCTGTAGTCATATCCATAATGTATTTGTTAGTTAATCTAAAGTTAAGCAATACCTGGGAAAGATCTTTGTCATGATGTTCCAAAAGGCACTCTTCTAAAGCCTGAATACAGAAGCTTTGGCCACAGAGGTGCCTGCCATTGCTGCTTTACCTTGAAATCCAGCAGCTTGATATGCATGTCTGCAAGATGTTTCCACCCTATCATCAATAGGGTCTTTCAATCCAGAAACTTCCACAATTGGAATTATGGTCGTTGACAACTGAGCTACTTGAATATCAACAGAGGGTAACTCTTCCTATATGTCTTCTCCGTGTAGCTTAAAAATCAGTTTGAAGTGTCTGGAAATTAACACCCTTTTTTCCTTGGTGAAGGATGAACATTGGTTGCAGATCTTTTTAGTACAATCTAAAAGAGGTGTGGGACATTCGCTACAGACCAGATGTCTAGACATATGCAGCCATTTTAGGAGCTGGTGTCACCTTTTCTTTGTCCATTTTATCTGGAGAGACAGGACTGGACATATCTGCAGTAAATAAAATAATTTAAAATGTTTCAATCATTTTGAACTATAATGAAGAAACAGAGATATTTAAAGTTGAGACTATTTAAATCTCACCTCAAAAACCTCTGACCCATGTGGGGGGCTGGTGACACAGGAGATTTGTTCTGAGCAGCATCCATGCTATCAGGAGGATCTTTACAGCTTAAATAGCATTTCATTTTTAAAATTTGCTCCAAAATCTGAAGTTCCGGTACGTGCATGCACAGCAGCGATATCGGAACTTCGGTGGAACACAAGGCATCCTGGACATGCGTTCCACTGCTGTGCACATACGTCTTAAATGAGCAGTGATCTTTTTGCTTTGCTGGAAACCGCACTCGGCATAAAGCAGGCTTCACATACCTGCTCCGTAACTTCTAAGGCTGGAGTGTGGCCACTCAGCTCTCCACCCAGGGAGCTATCGGGCCCCGACCCCCTGGCAGCAACCCATGTGCCTAATCATTTCATGTAACGTGCAATGCTAGTCCGTCCCTGTAGGAACAAGAAAAAGAACCGAGGGACTTTCTGGCAGGTCAGTGTTTTAACCTCTTAGAGTGAGCAATGTTTTATGTTAATTTCTTGCAGACACTTGTCCCAAGGATGAGTGCATCCCCTACTGTACTGCCACCATATGTCAGGAAAAATTAAAGTACACTTTATGATTCAATAGCTTGTATAACCACCTTTAGAAGCAATAACTTGCAGTAATCTTTTTCTGCACAGCTCTCTTCATTTCTCACCAGTACATTACAATCGGGTTGAGGTATGGACTTTGACTGGCCATTTCAACAACTTGATATACAGAGGAGGTCATTATCAACTGAATGATTGCAAGGTTGCAAAACAAGCCTAAATCATCACCCCTCAACCACCGTGCTTGACAGTTGGTATGAGGTATATGTGCTGATATGCTGTGTTCGGTTTTCACCAAACATCTCCGCTTTGGTCTCATCAGTCCAAAGGACATTGTTTTAGAAGTTTTGTGGTTTGTTCAGATGCAACTTTGCAAACCTAAGCAGTGCTGACATGTTCTTTACAAAAAAGAAGAGCCTTTCTCCTGGCAACCCCTTTTTAATTAAACCTCATTTATTTTGTGATAACATTTAACATGCTAACTGAGGCCTGTAGAGTGTGAGATGCAACTCTTTTTGCAACTCAGTTTGCATAGTCATCCACTCCTGGGAAGATTGGCAACGGTCTTGAAAGGTTTCCACTTTTAAATAATGGTTCTTACTGTAAAATTGTGTACTCTAAATGATATGCTGTGTTCGGTTTTCACCAAACATCTCCGCTTTGGTCTCATCAGTCTGGCTTGATAACCCTTCCCTGTTTGATGGGCAGCAACAATTGCTTCAAGATCATTGCTGAGGTCTTTGCTCATTGGCATTGTGTAAACACACACGAATGCACCAGACAAGCAAACTGCTAAAACTTTGAATTTTGTAGAGGTAGTCACACTTGCGGATGATCAATTAACTCAGACATTTGATTAGCAGCACCTGTCTGCTACTTAGACTCTTAATTCCTAGTGAAGCAGTAAGGGTGTACTTTGTTTTTCATTTTGGCTTTATTTTCATTAACCCCTTAATGACGAGGGGGGATTGCCTTAACAACGTTAAAATTAACCCCAGATTGCGGCGATCGCGGGCTTAATGGTGCTCCGGTCTGCCTCTGTATTATAGGCAGACCGGGAGCACCGGATCGGGCTGTCCAAGCACATGTGCCCGCTCTGACAGCATGTCAGAGCGAGCACATGTGCTGTGTATACTTACCTTCCGCCTCCCTGCACTTCCGGGTTCACTGTGAAGTTCAGGGAGACGGATCATCAGTGATCCTGCCCCCGTCAAAAAAATAAATAAAGTTAAATTAAAATCCCACCCCCCTTTACACATTTTAATAAAACATTAACCCCTCCCCTGCCAATTGATCACTGACTACAGTGATCAATTGGCAGGGATTACATTTTACTATAATCTGATTTTTTTTTAACCCTCAGGGGTTAAATTTATTTTATTAATTAATTTAAATATTTTAAAATGATAAATTTAGCTAGCTGGGGAGGGTGTAAGTTAGTGGGGAATTGGGTGATTTAGTGTTAGGCTAACTAGGGGTTAACGTTAAAAAAGTTTTAAAATCAGCTTTAAAAAGTTAAAAAATTAAGTTAAAAAAAAGTTTTAATAACGTTTAAGTAAAAAATTCAAAAAAAAATAAACCCTTTACCCAGTCCAAATAAAAATTAACCCCTTCCCTGCCAGTCGATCACTGCCTACAGTATTATACAGTATTATACTGTGATCTAATTTTTTTTTTTTTTTTACACCCTGACGATTAACATTTATTTTTTAACCCTCAGGGGTTAAATTTATTTAATTAACCAATTTAAATATTGTATAATTAAATATTTTGCTAGCTGGGGTGGGTGGGAGTTATGCGAAAATGGGGAATTTACTGTTAGTGCTGCTTACTGCTAGTTAGGGGTTAACGGTAAAAAAAAAAAGGTTAGAAAAATGTTAAATCTGTAAAAAAAGTTTTACAAAAGTTTAGGAAACTTTAAAAAAATTAATAAGCAAAACATAAGTTTGAAAAATAGTAAAAAGTAAAAAAAGTTTTAAAAAGTAAAAAAAACACATTTAAAAATGCTCATTACCACTACACCTGGAACAAACTAGAGAAAAAATGATCCCACGCTAAGGTTCAAAATATGCCTTTTGAAATACCCTGGGGTGTCTACTTTAAGAAATGGTAGGCCTTTGTGGGGTAGTTTGAATTTAAAACCTGCGAAGATGCTTGGAAATTGCACATAGGCCCAGCGTCAAAATTCAAAGTTCTGTAAAAACTGATATGGCTTGGTCTCCTATATGGCACTGTAGCTTCACGAAATAGTGCCAAAGACATTCATTGGGGGGTGTCTTTTTACTCAGAAGACTTCGCTGAGCATAATTTGGGGGGTTTGAACTTAGTGGCACATATGAAATATACAAAATGCCCAGCAAAAATGCAATCCGTATGTAAAAAAATGCCCCAAATTATTTTTTACCACATACTTTGACATATATTGGTGAAAAAATGGGGGCATGCTAAGGCACAATATGCACCTTATGAGATACCCTGGTGTGTCTACTTTTAAAAATGGTAGGCCTTTGTGGGGTTTTTTTGAACAGTCAAACTGTTATAATACCCCAAATGGAAGCATAGGCTCATTAAATCCGTCTCTCAAAATTCTACTGTGAATACTGAAAAGGGCAGGTTCTCCTGTATGGCATTGTAGCTTCACAAAATAGTGCCAAAGACATACAATGGGGGTGTCATTTTACTCAGCAGATGTAACTGAATACAAAATAAAACTTTGTACAGGAATAGCGCACACCAACTTTACAAAATACACATGAGAAGTTCTTTGTTATAAGTTTGTGTGCCAAAACCCCCCAAAAAAATACAATTTTACTCCAATATTTAGCAGAGGTTGGCGGTAAAATGGCTACGTAGAAAGTGTCAAAACAACCTTGGGTAAATAGCCTGTGGTGTCTACTATATATAAATATATACTTTTGTGTGGCAATTTTGTTTTCTTTTATGGCTATTAAGCTTACAAGACAAACATACCAAATTCTAAAATCGCTCCACATTAAAAGTTTATTTTACTCCTTGTGCTTTGTGACCTGTAACTACCACAAAAAACTGAAAATCCAAGACACATTATATACTCTGTAAATCAGAACAACTAAATGAATTTATTTTTAATTACTTTCCTTAGCCTGCACTAATTGTGCACACATTATTATTGCAAAAACTGTAAAAAAAAAAAATCTAAATTTTTCATTTATTTTGCATTTTTCTGTATCTTTTGATAATAAATAAGCATTTATGTATATATGTTACATCAAATTAAAGCCCTTTCTGTCCTTTAAAAAACGGTATATAATATGCGTCGGTGCAATAAATTAGTAAAATGCAAATTGCAGTTGAACGCAAACAGCAAAAAATGCCGTTGTCATTAAGTAAAAGACAAGCTTCTGAAGCTCTGTCCTTAAGGAGTTAAACGAATCATGACACTAATAGGTCATTTTTTTATCTGAGGTTGTATTTACCCAATTTTAAGGCACACTAAGGAGCATATTCTTATGTCATACGTAAAACGATAGAATTCAAAGAGGGTGTACTTTCTTTTTCCATGACTGTACTTGTGGCACAATTATTGCCACCCTTTAAGTCAATACTTTGTGCTACTTCCCTTTGCCAAGGTAGTCGCATAATTGTAAGATTATAGGCCAATGACACATTTATATATAAATCAGGATAGTATTAAAAAATATACTTACTTGGATGAGGATTTTTTTATAAGCATCCCAGGTAAAATATCAATATTTGTCGTATAATAAAATCAAGCCGTTAGAAATCTTGTATGGAGTTTAAATGTTCTAAATACCAGAATTAGTCATGTTTTTGTCTTGATTTATCTTTAAAGCACTGCCAAAATGTCAGAGGATTCTGTATCAGTTCGAAAAAGTCTACAAAGTTATTGCTGGAAATAATTCAGGAATCTTCCCAGCCATGTGCTACCTTGTTTGGGCAGATTTTTACTTCTGTTCTCATCTTTGAGGCTTTTACATATATTGTCCTTCACAA
This sequence comes from Pelobates fuscus, assembly GCF_036172605.1. Taxonomy (NCBI): domain Eukaryota; kingdom Metazoa; phylum Chordata; class Amphibia; order Anura; family Pelobatidae; genus Pelobates; species Pelobates fuscus. The sequence continues at coordinate 244,501,997 of NC_086322.1, forward strand.
TTTTAATATATTTTAAACTTAAGGTCCTGACATTTTTAATACCTTTTCTTATGTCCTCTAGCTTAAAGGGACACTACAGCTTAAAGCAGCATGGTCATGCCGAACTTACCTTTCTCCTATTTATTCCGCTTCTCTCCCTTTTAGGATCTGTTCTTTATTTCTTCCTATCTGCTCTAGTTTTCTTTAAAACATAAGACAAAGTAGCCACTATTTTGTCTTATGTATTTTTCCTACGCTTGACCCAGGGGAGGTGCAAAGTTCGCTCAATTTCCTGTGGTCAAAGCAATTTCCCTTCAACTCTCAACTTCCTCCTGCTGCTTCATTCAGCGTTCAAAAGCCGCCAAAACTACCAAATTTATTCCTAACATAATGAGACCAGTTTGTCTATTCCTGTTAGGACGCAATCCGGGAGTTTTTCTTAGGATGGGAGTTTTATTCATTCAAATGAAATTCCGATCCGATTTGTGCTGCGAGTAGGTAGCTCCCCAATTCAAAATTAGGGACCCATCTACTAAAAGGCTGGAAGACTGGTCTGTGGTCTTTCAGCCACATTTACTAATACTAAGTATAAAGTAAACATTACTTCGTATTAGTAATTAAGAGAGATTACAATATCCCTTCTGCCCCTACTTGCTATACCGCGAGTAGGGGCATGTCTACTAAACAGTGGGCAACCAACATTCTAAATAATCCACAGGGACCCCCCACTCGTGCACTGCAAGTGGAGGCACTAAACTAAACGGGGGACCTAGTGTCCTTCCTCGGCCCCCACCCGCCACTAGTGGGGAGGAAAACCTACTGCCTCCCCCCGGCTACCACTCATGAGTAAATTATGGGGGGAGGGAGGACCTATTGTCGTCCCCCCGGCCTTAGCCCATGAGCGGTGGGTGGGGGCCCTAAGATACAATAGGGGGGCCTACTGCGTCCCTAGCCCCCATCCATGAGCAGCGGGTGAGGGCCCTAGTGACAATAGGTGGGGCCTAAAGCCTTCCCATGCCCTGCAATTTAACTGAGTGTTCTGATTGGTTGTTTTAAGCTAACCAATAAGGGTGCTCAGAGTCAAATTGAAGGGCATGGGAGCTCAATCTGCGCGATTCCCTCGCTGAGTGAAGTTGGATTATTTTGGGGGGATTTCGGGTTTTTTTTCGGCACTCTGATTTTTTTTGTATTATTTATTTTACAAGTTCGACGGGAATTACGGATTTTTATTTGGCTTTTAAGGGGTTGAAAAAAGGTTTTAGACAAAAAAAAAGAAAACACCAAAAACGACATCTAATGGCAAGTATTGGGGAGGGAAGGGAGGTTACTTTTACATTATTATTATGTTATTTTAGGCCCCCAACAACCAGTGGGGGGAGAAGGGGGAGGGGGGACGATGACTATAATAGGTCCTCCCCTCTCGTCACTAGGGTCTCCACCCGCCGCTCATAGGTGGGGGCCAGTAGGTACTCACTATTGTATCTTAGGGCCCCCACCCGCCACTTATGGGTGGTGGCACGACAACAATTGGTCCACCCCCCCTATTGTCACTAGGACCCCATCTGCCGCTCATGGGTGGGGGCCGATAGATACAACGGGGGGAGGGAACCTAAGGGCCCCCCAACAGGTGCTCATGGGTAGGGGCCGAGAGGGTACACTAGATCCCACGTTTAATTTAGTGGCCCACACTCACGGTGCACGAGTGTGGGCCCCCGTGAATATTTTTAAAGGTGCCCCACTAAGGGGCACTTTATTAGAATGTTGGGGGCTCTTTTTTTTTCCACAGTGAGCAGCCACTGGCGGTATAGCGAGTAGGGGCAGAAGGGAGATTGTAATCTCCCTTAATTACTAATACTAAGTAATCTTTACTTAGTTTTCGTAAATTTGGCTGAAAGACCAATTTAGGTCCTTTTAGTAGATAGCTCCCCAATACCGTGGGAATTAGCAAGCTATCTACTCGCGGCATGAATAGGATCGGAGTTTTATTCATTCAAATAAAATTCTGATCCGTACAAAAACTTCCGAATTGCGTCCTAACACGAATGGACAAGCTGGTCTCATTCTGTTAAGCTGAAATTCGGGAAAATTGCTTTGACCACAAGAAATGGAGTGGACTTTGCTCCTCACCTGGGTCAAAGCTGGTCAAGCGTATGAAAAATACATAATACAAAATAGTGCCTACTATGTCTTATGTTTTAAAGAAAAGTGGAATAGATAGGAAGAAATGAAGAACAGATCCTGAGAGAGGAGAAGAAGAGGAAGCAATTGGGGAAAGGCAAGTTTGGCATGACAGTTCCTCTTTATTGTAGTGGTTCTGGTGTCTATAGCATGTCCCAGGAGTCTTGGCACTGTAAACACTGCCTTTTCAGAGGAAAAAAAGGCTGTATTCATATTGCTGCCTAGGAACATCATACAGATGATTAAACAGCAATTGGATAAATACTTGCAAAAACAGAATATTCAGGGATATACATTTTAATTAGTAGTGTAACAGCTTCTTGATCCATGGCGATAGCGGACTGCCATTCTGGGGTCAAGTATACTTTTAGTATTCACTGCATCTCTATGATGAGAGCTGAATGGCGCAGCGTGGCATTTTGCCATGCATGCACAATAGCCTACTCAATGCTTTGCTACGGGAGTGCATAGAATCGCCAGAAATCATGATTAATGATCTCAGCCATGGAGGCAGGGACAATCAGGACGAGACCAGTTCAATGGTGGAGAAAAGGTAACCTTAAAACCTAATCCAGCACTATAAAGTTCGAAATACATGTTTGTATTCCTTACACTATAGTGTTCCTTTGATGATAATACTCCTCTTGCCTAAAGTTGATTGGCAACTGAAATAGAACCTTGCTTAACCCCTTAAGGACCAAACTTCTGGAATAAAAGGGAATCATGACATGCCACACAGGTCATGTGTCCTTAAGGGGTTAAGATCCGACCAGCCATGTAAAGAGAAAAAGTTGTGAAAAACAGAGCACCCAAAAAAAAAAAAAAGGATTTAGGCATATGATGTTATAAGAAGTACATTAGATAAAGTATATTTATGGTGTGGCAGAGCCACTTTAGGTTATTTTACGAATTGCAATATGCTCCTTGCCTCAAAGAACAAATGCAGTTTTATCTGGTTTATGATTACATAATACTATTGAACAAACAAAAAGTTGTAAAGAAAAGTCAGGTTTATTAATGCAATGATCCAGTTTAGCTCAAGCTAGTGGGAGCAAATGGTATCTCCACACAAACTGGGAAAGAAATCTGAAATCTGGCTCAGATACTGTTGTCAGCACAATATACTGTGGAAGTGCAGGGCACTGCAGTAATTCTTTAAAATCACCAAAGGATTATGAAAATGCTTACAAGCTGATACGACATGACAATACAATGAATACCATCATCTTTTGCTACATAAAACATTGATACATAGCCTCTCTCACGAGACTGGTTTAGGATTGTGTCCTACAGTTTGACTTCATTGTTTTATTTATCTGGCACAGCACAAACTTTTTATTCAAATTAGTCTTTTCTGATCCAACTTTTTTCCAACCAACATTACTGTGTAACTATGTAACGCAACCCAGCAAGAGTCACCTAAATACAAAACTTGGTCACACAAACAAACGGACAATACTTTTAAAGGCAAAGTAAAAAATAGTTTGCTTCTGAATGTTTCCAAGATCTGCTTTTCCTGTAGCAACACCTGCTGTGACAAGAAAATAAGAAAGGCCTCTGTCACTCTTCGTCCTGTCCCTGCTTGAAGATAACTCTGCAGTGAAATAGGAAAACAAAATTACGTTTTTTTCAAATGCACCATAAGCATAAATAAGTGAATTTCCCCTCATGGGGAGACTGCTAGCAGTACTCCTACAGATGGAAAATATGTGGGGTGTGCTGTCACCAAGAGTCTGTGTGACCTGTCTTTGTTGCAATGCAATAACTTGGCTCTCCCCAAGTTCAAACGGTAATCTAAACGTGGACACAGTGGTCACTGTGCCTAGAGGGATATTGGCTACACCTTGCTGACGAGGCCAAAAGTAGCCCGAAGCGATCGTCCAGGGTTGCGGGATCTCATGTGGAGTGAACTTGCTGGCATTTTGGTTCTGGACTGCCCTTATGGTTGTGATTAGTCGGAACTGGTTCTCTCTGTAATGGAAAACACTAATTTGAGACCTGAGTGGGGATTTACCAAAGGGCAAGCTACCAAGTTCCTCTAAGCCAGACCTGTACAACCTGTGGCCCCCCAGATGTTTTTGAACTACAACGCCCATGATTCTTTGAACAGATGGCCAATGCCCATGATTCATTCAATGAAACAGATAACACCCATGTTTTGTTTAATAAAACAGCTAGTTAGGGAATCATGGCTGATAGCCAGTGGATAATGAGAGTTGTAGTTCAAAACACCTGGGAGGCCGCAGATTGTGCAGGCCTGCTCTAAGCGTTTGTCCATTCTCAGAGTTTTCATATTTTCTGCTTTCAAAAAAACCCTTATCCCCTTAAGGACAGAGCTTCAGAAGCTTGTCTTTTACTTAATGACAACGGCATTTTTTGCTGTTTGCGTTCAACTGCAATTTGCATTTTACTAATTTATTGCACCGACGCATATTATATACCGTTTTTTAAAGGACAGAAAGGGCTTTAATTTGATGTAACTTATATATACATAAATGCTTTATTATAAAAAATACAGAAAAATGCAAAATAAATGAAAAATTTAGATTTTTTGTTTACAGTTTTTGCAATAATAATGTGTGCACAATTAGTGCAGGCTAAGGAAAGTAATTAAAAATAAATTCATTTAGTTGTTCTGATTTACAGAGTATATAATGTGTCTGGGATTTTCAGTTTTTTGTGGTAGTTACAGGTCACAAAGCACAAGGAGTAAAATAAACTTTTAATGTGGAGCGATTTTAGAATTTGGTATGTTTGTCTTGTAAGCTTAATAGCCATAAAAGAAAACAAAATTGCCACACAAAAGTATTTATATAAAGTAGACACCACAGGCTATTTACCCAAGGTTGTTTTGACACTTTCTACGTAGCCATTTTACCGCCAACCTCTGCTAAATATTGGAGTAAAATTGTATTTTTTGGGGGGGTTTTGGCACACAAACTTATAACAAAGAACTTCTCATGTGTATTTTGTAAAGTTGGTGTGTGCTATTCCTGTACAAAGTTTTATTATGTGTTCAGTTACTTCTGCTGAGTACAACAGTACCCCCATTGTATGTCTATGGCACTATTTCGTGAAGCTACTGTTATGGGCAAATGCAAATATTACAAGTTTTAGAATGAAATGTTGTATTTCTTAAACTGTGTACTTTGTCTTTAAGAGATATTGCAAATTGAAAAGGTGTTAGAAATGGAACATATTGTTTTTCATAGATGTTTCTTTAAGCAATAACCTCAGTGCATAATATGTTTGCGCCATTTTGTCCCAGACGAATTACAATAACAATAATGCATAAACAAGCTTCAAGGCTATGCTACGACTCTTTCAGTACACAATATACTGTGGTAACCCCAAGTTAATGGAACTTCCCCAAATCCCGGAATCTCCCACGACTGTGCACTTACGTCTTAGTATAAACAACAGATAAGCTATTCAGACTTTGGGAAGCCATCTTGTCTCTTGAACTTGATGGAAGTTCCCCAGGTCCGGGAGTTTCCCATGACGTGTGCACTTGCTTTTAGTTATGGACTTTTTCATATTTGAACTATGGTGACTCTAAAATGACGACACTTAAGGTATAAATAGGTGTACTTTTAAATGTTAACACACAGAGGAGAGACTTGGAGACAGACGCTGCTCCATCTTAAAATGACTGAGAGGCTGACATGATGACATGTTCAGAAGGGTATGTTAACCCATTAATGATATTTGCAAGCATTTAATTTCATCTTATAAACTCTGCTATAATGGATTTGATATGTCTACATTTATATTTTTTATATAATAAATATCTAAAAGACAAAATCTATTGCTTCCAAGACAATCCTTATTTTATATTGTATTCTCAATTATTTACATATGTTAAATAGAGGATCTCTTACTAACTATATAACATTATGGCTAAGATATCTGTATGGTTAGCCCTGCTAAGTTCTATGCTTTAAGACATTATAGAGGTAAATAAGGGAACCGCCCACTGTTACAATTGGCGACCACGAAGGGACTTGTACTTGGAAGCGTTAAATAAAAAATAATAAATACCTAGGTAACCTCTTATACGTAAGAGAAGACAATACTTTGTCATGGCACAAGTCTTGAAATATCAAGAATCTATTGAGCTATTAGTAGCCCAGACTCAGAGAGAGATCTTCATCATTAGAGATGATTTTAATGTGAACTTGTACAAGGCACTTTAAGTTCAGGTGCCAGGTACATTGTAATTAGCATACAATGCTGAAATTGTGGATATTAATATCATAAGAGAGCAAATATACATATTTGGTAAACTCCCTGATATGCCTAATACACCAGCACAGCACGGTCCAATAGTTCCAGGACAGTGGATTGCAGGCAGGGATTTGTGGATTTGTAGCTGCTTAGTATGCATGCGCAAGAAAAAGATTGATGCAAGATGTTGTCAAAAGAAAAGTGATAAGACAGAGCGATGAAATTTGAAGTCTAATTCCAAGAACGCAAAGAAAATTGCATTATGGCTTAATGAAAATATTCATGCCACATAAGCAACAGACAGACAGGATTTTTAATTATTGCATTACTGCATTCTGGATTCCAATCTCCACTATAAAAGAAAAGTTTTATAAAAAACAGCGATAATTTCCATATTGTCAGTTACGCTAGCTGTTCATTAAAAATCAGGAATTATAACAGCATAACTGTTTTTGGAGTCTGGAGTTTCCAGCCAAGGTTGCGGAGATAGGAGACATGTAAACATTCCAAGGAATTGAGAAGTTGTCGTTTTATATTCCAAATTATGAACAACATTATTACATACAGCCATAAAGAGAAAGACATGGCTTTTAAATACATTCAGTGCAGTACACTGCAGCATATATTTGATATAATATATGATAACTAGCTCATATTTTTTCCTTAACAGAGTTGAAATTATACTACCCTCCTAGAAAAAAAGGGCAACAGGTGGTTATACACCCTTTGCTTCTCTAAATGCTCTGCAAAAATAAATATTTATAAAATGATTAAAAATAATATATATGTAAAATAAATCAGGGCAAAATAAAATTGTAACTATACAATGATAACTTTTAAACTGAAATTAATAAAGGCTTATTTAAATAAAATGTTAAATACATTTACAGCTTGAAATGTGACCAAAAGATACTAAATGATGTGTTAAGCAGCCAGCCCAATTCACTAGAATAGCATAAGTATTCTACTATTTAAAGTGCACAATTCCTGCACATAATGACTTTGCTTACTCAGGTACAGTCTTTAGTCTATTGCAATGGCAGGATTAAAATCCACCAATTTTAAAAGGTAAAGCTTACTTAAATAAGTGGTACTATCCCACTGTACCTGTATTGCTAGCAGTAAGGAAATTAGAACAATGATATTGTACTACTGACTGTAATCAGATCAGACACATGTAATCTCAGTGAATTTCATAAACTAGGTTTTCATAAAATAATATAAAATAAGATTAAATATCAAAGTTGTTTATATATAAATGTATATAGACTAGGCAATACGAGCATTTACATGCATTCAGCAGCCTGCTCTCTCAGAGCCAGAAACGGATTTATAAAAAAATTTAAAATAAAAAGTAGGTATTTAAAAAGTCCACAGTCAACCACACATGAAGGGTGAAATAATTGCTTCTTTAAAAGCTATATGCTGCCGCAATTATGTATATAAATACAGATTAGGGCACAGCGTAGAAAAAATACAGTTTCAAATCTCATATATGGGGATTCAGTTCCACGACATATTGGTGTATCTTACACTAATTCCAGTGGTAGATAGTGCTAATGCTGAAAGAGGCCAATTTTAATAATAATAATAATAATAATAATAATAATAATAAGTTGTAAGAGTATTGTGAATATATATAATGCAAAATTAATTTGATATTGCAAAGCCTGCAATATTCTAAACAGACATTAACAATTAAGAAAAAAAGAAAAATCATAATGCATAAAGAAGAATGCATAGAAAATGCAATGCCAATTAAAGTGATAATACTTTGATATATTAAATCACATTGCATATCACATATCTGCTATATGAAAAGTATAATTAAAGTGACTTTACTGTGCAAAGCCCCCTCACATCTATTTTATAGAATCTATACTTTTCTGTGGTCACCTCCAAAGAAGCCTCTGAAACTGGGGTGCTCATCCTAAAAGGAATCAGATTTCACACACACAAAAAACAAAAAAAAATATTTATATATAATATATATATAATATATATATATATAATATATAAATATATATATATATATATATATATAATATATAAATATATATATATATATATATAATATATAAATATATATATATATAATATATAAATATATATATATATAATATATAAATATATATATATATATAATATATAAATATATATATATATATATATATATAATATATAAATATATATATATATATATATATATCAATATATATAATATATATATATATATATATATATATATATATATATATATAATATATAAATATATATATATATAATATATAAATATATATATATATAATATATCAATATATATATATATATAATATATCAATATATATATATATATATATAATATATATACAGATGAAAAGAGTGCACTCGAAAGGTCTTCTTAAAGATATAAACAATTTATTGTGCCAAATTTCAAAGACATACAAGTCGACGTTTCAGTCCTCGTGGGACTTTTTTCAAGACAATGAAAGGCGGAAAAAAAGTGATTTAAATATACCTTACAGGTGATTTGATTGGAGAGTAAGTTATATGAAAGAGAGGCTGTGCAAACGTGAAAGTGATTACTCTACTTTGAAAATAGGGATTTAACCCCTTACGTGCCTAGTAAAAAGGCCTGGAAGTGTGTGTGGTTACGGCCAAGTGTCTAATGATCTGCACTCGCAGACATATTAAAATTCAAGGATAAGAAATATCGAAGCCACCTTAGATTGACTAAGAGTTTAAGAATCTATTTGAATATTTAAGCAAATTTGTTAAACAAAGTTAAACAATACCTTACGATTGCTACATTTTTAAACAATAACATAAGGTGGCTGCGTTTTAAATTGGAATTCCAAGTGCCATGTGGTTGCAGACCTAATTATAGATACATTGTAGAAAAAAATTTCAAAGTATATTTGAATAACCCTAGGAATACTATATATATACTTACTTAAATGTATTACAAATTAACGGCCATACAGTCTATGGAGTATAACAGGAGCATCCATAAGCTAACTTGGCTAAATAAAAATTAATATATGATTAATATATGATTGATTTAACAAAAAGTCCAATCACCAATAATGGTTTTTCTGTGACCTTTAGTACAGATATGTATCAGTTACTATTGTTTACGAAACTGTGGCTTCTTTATCTTTTCGGGATGAAGCAGCTGAGTGGGTTGATTTCATTAAGTCCCCCCGGGGACAAAGTTCCTAATGTGAAGATCCAAAAGGCTTCTCTTTGAAGAAGTAGGACATCTCTGTCACCCCCCCTGCTCGGGGTCGGAACATGTTCAATGCCCATAAATTTCAATGTGGGCAGTGTATGCCCTATTTCCAGAAAATGTTTGGCTATGGGGGTGGTTGCTATGCCGCTGGATAACGCAGTCCTGATGGTAGATCTGTGTCCCCTCATGCGCTCCCTGAGGTTATTAGACGTTTTGCCGATGTACATGAGTCCACATGGGCAGGTGATGCGATAGACTACGTGTGTAGTGGTGCACGTGATCCTTTGCCGTATCCTGTATTCTTTACCTGAGCGAGGGTGGTAAAACGCTTTGCCCGGGGTCATACTATTGCAAGCCATGCACTTCAAACAACGATAACAGCCTGGGCTTTGAACAGACTGATGCGCCATAGATGTATCTGTTTGAACCAGATAATCTCTCAGGTTCCTATTTCTCCTATAACTAATCATAGGGGTATTCTGGAATATCGTCGGTAGTGTCTTATCTTTTTTGAGAACCTCCCAGTTGTGTCTTATTTTCTGGGACATCTCGCCCGATAGTGAATGGAACGTTTGGGGGAAGAACATTCTATTTTGGTTGCTTTTAATTTTGGGGCCCTCAGTGTAGTTTTTGAGTGCTTTTGAGTATGCACACTCCAGCATCTGTCTTGGATATCCACGTTGTGAAAATTTTTCAAACATTTCTTGTACCTGGTTTGCTGCTTTCGTAGAGTCAGAGTTGTTCCTCAGTATTCTCATAAATTGAGATACCGGTAAAGATTTTATAAGGTTGGGTGGATGGTGACTACTGGCGTGTAGTAACGTATTACGGTCAGTTTCCTTTGCAAATAAAGTATACCCCAGCTTGTTATTTTCTATAAAGATACGAAGATCCAGGAAGTCGATTTGTTTGTTGTTAATTTGATGGGTAAGTCTTACTGGTGAATCCAATTGATTCAGTGACCTTATCATGTCATGTAGACTTTGTTCCTCACCCGTCCATATAATGAACACGTCCTCGATATATCTCAGGTATTTCAGAATATGATTACCATATTTTTGGAGAATGTGTACCTACACTACCGACGATATTCCAGAATACCCCTATGATTAGTTATAGGAGAAATAGGAACCTGAGAGATTATCTGGTTCAAACAGATACATCTATGGCGCATCAGTCTGTTCAAAGCCCAGGCTGTTATCGTTGTTTGAAGTGCATGGCTTGCAATAGTATGACCCCGGGCAAAGCGTTTTACCACCCTCGCTCAGGTAAAGAATACAGGATACGGCAAAGGATCACGTGCACCACTACACACGTAGTCTATCGCATCACCTGCCCATGTGGACTCATGTACATCGGCAAAACGTCTAATGACCTCAGGGAGCGCATGAGGGGACACAGATCTACCATCAGGACTGCGTTATCCAGCGGCATAGCAACCACCCCCATAGCCAAACATTTTCTGGAAATAGGGCATACACTGCCCACATTGAAATTTATGGGCATTGAACATGTTCCGGCCCCGAGCAGGGGGGGTGACAGAGATGTCCTACTTCTTCAAAGAGAAGCCTTTTGGATCTTCACATTAGGAACTTTGTCCCCGGGGGGACTTAATGAAATCAACCCACTCAGCTGCTTCATCCCGAAAAGATAAAGAAGCCACAGTTTCGTAAACAATAGTAACTGATACATATCTGTACTAAAGGTCACAGAAAAACCAGTATTGGTGATTAACTCATGAGACTTTTTGTTAAATCAATCATATATTAATCATATATTAATTTTTATTTAGCCAAGTTAGCTTATGGATGCTCCTGTTATACTCCATAGACTGTATGGCCGTTAATTTGTAATACATTTAAGTAAGTATATATATAGTATTCCTAGGGTTATTCAAATATACTTTGAAATTTTTTTCTACAATGTATCTATAATTAGGTCTGCAACCACATGGCACTTGGAATTCCAATTTAAAACGCAGCCACCTTATGTTATTGTTTAAAAATGTAGCAATCGTAAGGTATTGTTTAACTTTGTTTAACAAATTTGCTTAAATATTCAAATAGATTCTTAAACTCTTAGTCAATCTAAGGTGGCTTCGATATTTCTTATCCTTGAATTTTAATATGTCTGCGAGTGCAGATCATTAGACACTTGGCCGTAACCACACACACTTCCAGGCCTTTTTACTAGGCACGTAAGGGGTTAAATCCCTATTTTCAAAGTAGAGTAATCACTTTCACGTTTGCACAGCCTCTCTTTCATATAACTTACTCTCCAATCAAATCACCTGTAAGGTATATTTAAATCACTTTTTTTCCGCCTTTCATTGTCTTGAAAAAAGTCCCACGAGGACTGAAACGTCGACTTGTATGTCTTTGAAATTTGGCACAATAAATTGTTTATATCTTTAAGAAGACCTTTCGAGTGCACTCTTTTCATCTGTATATATTGAAGGCTGAGGCAGCACCGAGGCAAGCACAAGACCGGTACATTGAGTGCGGGATATTTGCAGTTTGTATATATAATATATAAATATATAAATATATATATAAATATATATATAAATATATATAAATATATAAATATATATATATATATAAATATATAAATATATATATAAATATATAAATATATATAAATAAATATATATAAATATATATATATAAATATATATATAAATATATAAATAAATATATAAATATATATATATATATATATATATATATATATATATATATATATATATATATATATATAATAATAGAAGAGGTATTGTGGGAACATCCAGAACATGCATTTTTGTATATAATCTTAATTTGCAGATATTTTATGCTTTAAAGACATATAAAGGATATTTAATGAAATATGCAGGTATCTTTTTAAAAAAATAAGCAATGTTAAAAAATAAAATAAATAATAATAATAAAATATATATATATTTTTACCACAATATAAACAGCTTTGTTAAACAGATTTAAGTACAAGTACTTATGTCAAGAAATATACCGAATCCATTTACAACAGGCAGGTTTAGCATAAATGAGAAGTGGGGGATTTATTATTGCCCGAGAAATCTCTGAACATATTCAGAATTTTTGAGAGCAGCAAGTACAGATAGCAGATTGCAATGGACACCATTACAATATTGCTTTGCCAATTGAGGTCAGAGCTTTAAAGAATAAATACCGTATATACTCGAGTATAAGCCGACCCGAATATAAGCCGAGGCCCCTAATTTTACCCCAAAAAACTGGGAAAAAACTTATTGACTCGAGTATAAGACTATGGTGGGAAATGCAGCAGCTACTAGTAAATTTCTAAATAAAATTAGATCCTTCAAAAATTATATTAATTGAATATTTATTTACAGTGTGTGTATATAATGAATGCAGTGTGTGTGTATGAGAGTGCAGTGTGTGTGTATGAGAGTGCAGTGTGTGTGTATGAGAGTGCAGTGTGTGTGTATGAGAGTGCAGTGTGTGTGTATGAGAGTGCAGTGTGTGTGTATGAGAGTGCAGTGTGTGTGTATGAGAGTGCAGTGTGTGTGTATGAGAGTGCAGTGTGTGTGTATGAGAGTGCAGTGTGTGTGTATGAGTTCAGTGTGTGTGTATGAGTTCAGTGTGTGTGTATGAGTTCAGTGTGTGTGTATGAGTTCAGTGTGTGTGTATGAGTGCAGTGTGTGTGTATGAGTTCAGTGTGTGTGTATGAGTGCAGTGTGTGTGTATGAATGCAGTGTGTGTGTGTGTGAATGCAGTGTGTGTGAATGCAGTGTGTGTGAATGCAGTGTGTGTGAATGCAGTGTGTGTGTGTGTGAATGCAGTGTGTGTGTGTGTGAATGCAGTGTGTGTGTGTGTGAATGCAGTGTGTGTGTGTGTGAATGCAGTGTGTGTGTGTGTGAATGCAGTGTGTGTGAATGCAGTGTGTGTGTGTGTGAATGCAGTGTGTGTGTGTATGAATGCAGTGTGTGTGTGTATGAATGCAGTGTGTGTGTGTATGAATGCAGTGTGTGTGTGTATGAATGCAGTGTGTGTGTGTATGAATGCAGTGTGTGTGTGTATGAATGCAGTGTGTGTGTGTATGAATGCAGTGTGTGTGTGTATGAATGCAGTGTGTGTGTGTATGAATGCAGTGTGTGTGTGTATGAATGCAGTGTGTGTGTGTATGAATGCAGTGTGTGTGTGTATGAATGCAGTGTGTGTGTGTATGAATGCAGTGTGTGTGTGTATGAATGCAGTGTGTGTGTGTATGAATGCAGTGTGTGTGTGTATGAATGCAGTGTGTGTGTGTATGAATGCAGTGTGTGTGTGTATGAATGCAGTGTGTGTGTGTATGAATGCAGTGTGTGTGTGTATGAATGCAGTGTGTGTGTGTATGAATGCAGTGTGTGTGTGTATGAATGCAGTGTGTGTGTGTATGAATGCAGTGTGTGTGTGCATGAATGCAGTGTGTGTGTGCATGAATGCAGTGTGTGTGTGCATGAATGCAGTGTGTGTGTGCATGAATGCAGTGTGTGTGTGCATGAGTGCAGTGTGTGTGCATGAATGCAGTGTGTGTGTGCATGAGTGCAGTGTGTGTGCATGAGTGCAGTGTGTGTGCATGAGTGCAGTGTGTGTGCATGAGTGCAGTGTGTGTGCATGAGTGCAGTGTGTGTGCATGAGTGCAGTGTGTGTGCATGAGTGCAGTGTGTGTGCATGAGTGCAGTGTGTGTGTATGAGTGCAGTGTGTGTGTGTGTGTGTGTGTGAATGCAGTGTGTGTATGTTTGTGTGTAATGCAGAGTGTGATGCAGAGCCTTGGTGGGGGGTGGGCATTTTTATTTTTTAATTATTATTTTAATATTTTTTGTTTCATTACATTTTTTTATTATTATTTTTTTATTTTATTATTATTATTTATTTAATTATTATTTTTATTTTATTATTTTTATTTTTTTATTATTATTAATATATATGCATTTTTTCGTCCCCCCTCCCTGCTTGCTAGCTGGCCAGGGAGGGGGGCTCTCCTTCCCTGGTGGTCCAGTGGATGGGCACTGTGTAGGAGGGGGCTGTGGGGGCTGCAGAGAGATGTTACTTACCTTCCTGCAGCTCCTGTCAGCTCTCTCCTCTTCTGCCGGTCCGTTCAGCACCTCGGTCAGCTCCCAGTGTAAATCTCGCGAGGGACTTTGAGGGAAGTTCTAACTACGTTTAATTAATTAATTAATTTACTAAAGAAAAAAAGTTGTTTTTCTTTTCCCCTGCTAGTGAATTTTCAGCGCAAGGTCATTTTGTGTTCACAGACTATTCAGATTTTTAAAAAGCTGTTCTTTATCTCACACTACGAACGGCCTTGTAATTCCTATGCACACTAAAAGTTGGCTTTTAAATGTTATTGTTTTAACTTTAATATTTCATAGTTAATACAGAGGATAAAGTAATTTAAAGAAAGTATATTAATTGATAAGATTTCATTTATCTATTTTGGTCCACTATTCACTGATCTCGAATCTCAGTCTGGTGTTCAAACAGTTTTTCTTACGATACGTCGTGTGTTTATATCCACAACTGCATTTTGCTTTGTGGTAACAAATTGAAAGCCTGGCATTGTAATACGTGTATGGACATGCTTATAACAAAGCATGGGCCCTCTCCTCATATAGTTGGCCGTTAACAGGCACTTTGATGCAATGTGTCTACCAACGCTTTTCTGTGGTCACTGGATCACAAAAGCATACCCTCTCAGTCATGATGCAGAGTTTATGCTTGCAAGAATATCCAGACCTCATCCACCTGGTATCCGCATAAATACTCCTATCGTTTAGAGGGGTTAATTACATAATAACCATTGAAGGTAATATGTTGGTTGTTCTTCCTATAGAGGAAAGATAGACTTGCCCAAAAGCTTTTTCATGGCTAGGACAAGCTCTTATAGAGAGAGGTAATGTACTTCTGACTCCTGAAAAGGAATATTGGTGGCCCAATATGGGAAATACTGTAATTCATGTGTTTAGTAATCATAAGCATTTGCTTATTGCCACATTACTGATGTACTGTTTATTGAAATATTAATATCTAACGTACTTTTTGAATTACTATACATTGGAAGTTTGCCAACATCTCATGGTTATAAATATGTTTTTGTATGTGTTGATGCATGTACCAGGTTTACTTGGATATATCCTGTGCGAAGTGCAACCTCTGATACCACGTTTTCTAGTCTCACTTCCTTAGTATGCATTTGATAATCCCAGGACCATCCATTTGGATGGTGGTCCTGCAGTTACTGCAAAGGAAACCTAAAACTGGGCAACCACATTTGGGTTACTTTGGGATTTCAGTGCCCCAACCACCCCCAAAGTAGTGGGGTTGTGGTCTGGGAAAATGCTGAGGTTAAATGATTATTAACCAAGTTACCAGTTGCTTGCCCCACACAGTGGTATCTATTTGTTCCTATGGTACAGATGAACATTCACATTTGATGATACAAATGGTGAGACACCATATGAAATGTTACATGTTTTTCACTGACAAACATATTTCTGCACCAGGGAGAGCTTAGAACCATTGGTTCTATTAGAGAAATTTAGGGAATTTTTTTTTCCAGCCCACCTCACCATGCACCACCACCTATTTCCTACTGTTGGCCAGCTTGTCCTGGAGAGGGTGACTCTGAGAACTTTTACTACAGAGAACAATCAGAGCCAACAGAGAACAGTGAGTTTTGATATTTTACAACCTGCTAAATACTTCCAGGACGTTCACAGAACCACTGACTGACACAATGGATGCTGTTAAAGATGACAAGATAAAACAAACAGAGGACGACAGAAATGCCACTAGAACACAGCCACCAGAATCATAGCCATGTAACAGACTGAATCATGATCTGACATCTGAACCTGCAAATGTGAAGGAGAAAGGATGAACAGACAGGCATGATACATTCACAGTTAACATGGAATGTATGAAAAATCAACATCATTATAAGAAAGACTCTGGAGAAAACAGACTGAACCTGAATTATCTTATACAGTAAGAAAGAAATGCAAAGATGGAAGCAAAAGGATGCTAGAAAATTGGTTATGGTGTCTCCTTCTTACAATCTGCAGCATTATCATAACATCAACCCAAGCTGTCGTTTTAAAACTGCATTGGGATTATGTTAACAAGCAGGAAGCACCTGAACTGACTTGGACTGCACATTATACAAGTTCTTTGATCGTGAGGACTGCCTCCAAGAACTATCTCAAAAGGAGAGACACAGCTCACAGTGAAATGATTGCTAATGTGACCTACACTGGTATTTCACAAGGAACCTATTGAGATCATTCCAAAAAACGATTATACATGAGAGAGATGTGATTGGACTATTTCAAATCCTAATAATGGACTCAACGATGATGGCAAAGCATGCTGAAATCAGAAAAAGATGGGACAGATGCTTGTGAAAGACTTTGGATGCACCTATGAAGGTGATTAAGAAAATACTTTGCCATATAATTTATCATTGAATGACTACTGCAAACAGCCTTCTTATGCTGAAAAGAAGTGCTATGCTAATTCTGGACATTGCTATTATCCAGACAGAAGATGACCGGAAAAAGAAATAAAGGCTGATAATTGTCAACACCCAGCTGTTTCTCAAGATGGAACATGGTACTGAGAAAACCTGATTGATTATCAAAGCACCTCACAGTACAAGACACAGATTGTTGCCTACAACTCAGAAAACGTGGTTAATAGGAAGGAGCAGAAGAGGAATGTGGATTTCCTACTGGAGTGAAAAACCATCCTGGAACAATATGCTGTAACAATGAACTTTATTATGACATTTGGTGGCATATGAATTTGAATTCGTCAGAAACATATCAATTAACGAAAGAAACCTTAATGCAATTAATAAATAACAACACAGGCCTACTAAGAGCAGATGCCCTGAAAAGAGAATGGAATATAAAAGGCCAGCAAAATCTGTCAGAAACCTGACATCACGGGACACTTGTACTAAAGCACGATTTGCAGCTTTTCTTAAACTCTACATATTATGTACATACCTGCAAAGTAAGGAACTCCTGTAAACATAAACACAGAGACATTGCTACAACAAGGAATCTGTAATTGTTCTGTTGCAGATGTGCTCTACCGATGTACTCCTTGCTATTTTGGTATAACTATACCAATCAAAACGTTAAATGGCTCCATAGAATCAAACGACAAAGGATTTTTGCTATATTCTGGACTTCCAGGAATGTGGTGCATGGACAGAAAAATTATAATTACTAAAGCAATCATGCTACTTTTTTCCCTGTATCAGAAATGTGTCAGTGACAATGTGTAATATAATACAGATACTATAACTAATGGTATAAAATAAACACATAATGTGTTAATTACAAAGGTGGATAGACTTTGTGAATATCTGAAACGCAATTGAAGATTATTGCTAAAATGCCATATGCAGCTGCAGTCTGGCCTACAAACAAATATATTAGACATAAAGGATAAGAGCATAACAGCTAATTATCCAGATGAATAATTGAATCATGATAGTTAAAGAACACATGACTACAATAACAACTGCAATAATGATTGTTTTAACCTTAAAAGAAAATGTAAAATGTTTTTATTACATCAGAAACTACTCGATATTCGTTTAGGTTTGCAGAGTGGTATAATTAATATATAATCTAATTAATATAAGTGAAGTACTTCAACAGTTAAAATGTAACTGAAAGACAAGCAGAAACTTTACTTCAACTATCAAAGTTTATTTATAATCATAAACATATTCAGTCTGCCATAGCTAAGGCAATGGAAAGTAAAAGAGTATTATGGATTAACGCATCCAGGTGATATACATGATGATTTTGGAAATTGATCATTTAGGACACCTATTGCAAACTGGTGAAAAGATGTAAAAGATATAAATTCAACATCCATACCACTCTATGTATATATATTAAAATACATGTAATCAAATATTTTATCGGTTTTTCAAATACCAAGAAAATGTTATTTGGTTTGTGATGGTTAAAGGTACATAAAACCACCTATACAAAGGTAGAGCTAAAATATACCTTCAATATTGAGTGCTTTCTTAACTCACTTTTAGAAATAATAAAACATTCAAATCATCTTAAGCCACACCCAACAGCCACTGAAAAATATACTTGAACAATTAAGATTCACATTGTTAAGCATCCAATCTCACGAACGTAACTTTCCACAATGGCTGTCAGATCTTGGTAAAAATAAAATTAAATATTTGGGTGTTTCTGGTATTTTAAGCCACTAATAACTGTAGTTATTATATTATCTAACCATAACTTAGGGAATAAGTTGTCTTCTACCTAACAGGACCAAGAAAGATGAATAATGTCATATTTCCAATTAGCATCTATTCTAAATATATTGAGACATTTTGAATAAAAGAGTATATTTATCATTTAAAGAGAATGTAATTTTACATACCATTGTGAACAAAGGCGGTAAATACTTTGCTGCTTCGAATTATCCTTATATCTCTAAATCATATACAAGGGTTTTTATCTTTAAAACAAAACACTAGAAAGATGAACTATGTTACTATTTCATCTATCATTATTATACAAACTATAACAAATGTAAAGATTTTTCCACAGATTTTACCTGTTAACATTTTTAGCACAACAGCACCTAATATCATTGACATGTCTATCACTGAGATGTTACAAAGATTCCAATCCAGCAAAAAGAGGCGTTCTTGAGAATCCACTTCGATTGCTGTATCAACATAACATTTACTATAATGGGATCCATGTCACCTAAGACAATGTCTTGGAAATGCTGTCAATTAATTTATTCCGTAAAAGAATATCGGAGATTATCCAATATATACACATCATAAAACGGTGTAAAAATGTTTCACGGAAAAAAACAAAACAAAAAGCAAACAAGACAAAAGACAAAGACAAATACCAACGCCATCACCACGGTGATAACAGATGATGCCGATTCAATATCTGCAACCAATTCTAGCCAAATATTTGGAAAGCTGGACTCTACAACCTATACTCTACAACAAATACCCGGGTATTCTACAAACACAACCTCCAGCAATGTATCTAAGGAATGTAAACTTCTACAGGCCTTTAAAGACTTTGGATTACAAATACAATTACTACTTTTAACTTCGGATTACAATTCGTATCTGGATCCATCCAAGAATATCTTACTCTGGAACTTGGTGTTCTTTTCAATTCTTTCCTAGACAAAAGCTTTGCTCATTTTAATCAACCACCTTTACAGGCAAAGATCACACTACGGATGTTTTACTGTTACAACAATGATCAAAGATGCTGGGAGCACAAAAAAAACCTAGACTGTTGGAGAACTTTGGTTCACTAATTTAAGGAAGAAATGGTCTACAATGTCCACAGTTTAATGGAGAGGGTGTTATGGGCAAATGCAAATATTACAAGTTTTAGAATGAAATGTTGTATTTCTTAAACTGTGTACTTTGTCTTTAAGAGATATTGCAAATTGAAAAGGTGTTAGAAATGGAACATATTGTTTTTCATAGATGTTTCTTTAAGCAATAACCTCAGTGCATAATATGTTTGCGCCATTTTGTCCCAGACGAATTACAATAACAATAATGCATAAACAAGCTTCAAGGCTATGCTACGACTCTTTCAGTACACAATATACTGTGGTAACCCCAAGTTAATGGAACTTCCCCAAATCCCGGAATCTCCCACGACTGTGCACTTACGTCTTAGTATAAACAACAGATAAGCTATTCAGACTTTGGGAAGCCATCTTGTCTCTTGAACTTGATGGAAGTTCCCCAGGTCCGGGAGTTTCCCATGACGTGTGCACTTGCTTTTAGTTATGGACTTTTTCATATTTGAACTATGGTGACTCTAAAATGACGACACTTAAGGTATAAATAGGTGTACTTTTAAATGTTAACACACAGAGGAGAGACTTGGAGACAGACGCTGCTCCATCTTAAAATGACTGAGAGGCTGACATGATGACATGTTCAGAAGGGTATGTTAACCCATTAATGATATTTGCAAGCATTTAATTTCATCTTATAAACTCTGCTATAATGGATTTGATATATCTACATTTATATTTTTTATATAATAAATATCTAAAAGACAAAATCTATTGCTTCCAAGACAATCCTTATTTTATATTGTATTCTCAATTATTTACATATGTTAAATAGAGGATCTCTTACTAACTATATAATTATGGCTAAGATATCTGTATGGTTAGCCCTGCTAAGTTCTATGCTTTAAGACATTATAGAGGTAAATAAGGGAACCGCCCACGGTTACACTACAGTGCCATACAAGGAGACCTGTCCTTTTCAGTATTCACAGTAGAATTTTGAGAGACGGATTTAATGAGCCTATGCTTCCATTTGGGGTATTATAACAGTTTGACTGTTCAAAAAAAAAAAACCACAAAGGCCTACCATTTGTAAAATTAGACACTCCAGGGTATATCATGAGGTGCATATTGTGCCTTAGCATGCCCCCATTTTTTCACCAATATATGTCAAAGTATGTGGTAAAAAATAATTTGGGGCATTTTTTTTTTTACATACGGATTGCATTTTTGCATGGCATTTTGTATATTTCATATGTGCCACTAAGTTCAAAACCCCCAATTTATGCTCAGCTAAGTCTTCTGAGTAAAAAGACATCCCCAATGAATGTCTTTGGCACTATTTTGTGAAGCTACAGTGCCATATTTGAGACCAAGCCATATCAGTTTTTACAGAACTTTGAATTTTGACGCTGGGCCTATGTGCAATTTCCAAGCATCTTCGCAGGTTTTAAATTCAAACTACCCCACAAAGGCCTACCGTTTCTTAAAGTAGACACCCCAGGGTATTTCAAAAGGAATATTTTGAACCTTAGCGTGGGATCATTTTTCCGATAGCTTGTACCAGGTGTAGTGGTAATAAGCGTTTTTTCTGCCTTTTTGACACACAAAGTGAGTTTGCACAGTATATTTTGCAAACCTTATGTGTACTACCACTGTATAATACTTCATATGTTGCTCAGCTATGTCAGCTGAGTACAAAAATACCCCCGTATGTACCTTTGCCAGGTATATGTGGACATCGGAGGGGCACATTTGGGACACAGCCATTCCATTTTTTTTCAAACTTTAAATTTTTACGATGTGCCCATGTCCCATTTTAGAGTATTTTACCAGGCTATATAATCCAAATACCCCATAAAGCCATACCATTTCTTAAAGAAGACATCCCAGGGTATTTCAAAAGGCATATTTTGAACCTTAGCGTGTGATAATTTTTCCGCTAGCTTGTACCAGGTGTAGTGGTAATGAGCGTTATTAAATGTATTTAACTTTTTAAAACTTTTTTTACTTTTTACTATTTTTTAAACTTTTGTTTTGCTTAATTTTTTTTAAAGTTTCCTAAACTTTTGTAAAACTTTTTTTTACAGATTTAACATTTTTCTAAGCTTTTTTTTTACCGTTAACCCCTAACTAGCAGTAAGCAGCACGAACAGTAAATCCCCCATAACTCTCACCCACCCCAGCTAGCAAAATATTTAATTATACAATATTTAAATTGGTTAAATAAATTGAACCCCGGAGGGTTAAAAAATAAATAAAAGTTAATCGTCATGGGGTTGAAAAAAATTAGATCACAGTATAATACTGTGATCTGTATTTTGATCACTGTAGGCAGTGATCGACTGGCAGGGAAGGGGTTAATTTTTATTTGGACTGGGTAAAGGGTTTATTTTTTTTAATTTTTTACTTAAACGTTATTAAAACTTTTTTTTTAATTTTTTAACTTTTTAAAGCTTATTTTAAAACTTTTTTAACGTTAACCCCTAGTTAGCCTAACACTAAATCCCCCAATTCCCCACTAACTTCCACCCTCCCCAGCTAGCTAAATTTATAATTTTAAAATATTTAAATTAATTAAATAAATTTAACCCCTGAGGGTTAAAAAAAAAAAAAAAAAAAAAAAAGAATTAACCCTCAGGGGTTAAAAATAAAAAGTCAGATCATAGTAAAATGTAATCCCTGCCAATTGATCACTGTAGTCAGTGATCAATTGGCAGGGAAGGGGTTAATTTTTTATTAAAATGGGTAAAGGGGGGTGGGATTTTAATTTAACTTTTTTTTTTTTTTTTTACACACACCAGGGGGCAGGATCAGCACTGATCCGTCTCCCTGCACTTCACACTGAACCCGGAAGTGCAGGGAGGCGGAGGTAAGTATACAGATCACATGTGCTCGCTCAGACATGCTGTCAGAGCGGGCACATGTGCTGGGACAGCCCGATCCGGTGCTCCCGGTCTGCCTCCAATACAGAGGCAGACCGGAGCACCATTAACCCCACGATCGCGGCGATCTGGGGTTAATTTTACCGCGTGACGGACGAGGTCCGTCATTCGTCGTTAAGGGTTTCCCCAGGATGACGGAACTCGTCCGTCACCCGTCCTTAAGGGGTTATATTAAGGTCAATTTATATAGTACACACTGACTCCCACACTAGCATTGTCCTGCTTTCCATCACTCTCTTACCACTGGTTCACAAATTCAATTCCCACCAAAACCCTTACACAGTTATTTGAAGAACTTGTACCCCAGGCGAGACATTTTCAAAGATCAGGAACATCCTGCCCTGCAGACTTGGCTCCAAAAGGCCCCTACAACATACATGATGCAATTCTGATTCAGCCAACTTCTAGCTTATCTAAAGAGCATCCCACAGCAGCCAAATCTACATAGGAAACAGACTCAATTTGAGACCATATGCCTCTATTCTGATGGGTAGGCAACCTACGGCACTCAATTTTTGGACTGCATTTCCCATAATGCTATTGCAGCCATAATGCTGGCAAAGCATCATGCGATATGTAGTACACAACATTTGGAGTGCCAAAGATTTCCTACCAATGCCTTAGACCATGGCATATCACAACTTCACACAGTGCTGCAGAGGCACAGCAGATTACAGCCACCACCTTTCATTGGGAAATGGGAGGAATCCTTAAGAGAGGTTTTTCTAAACCACAGTGTTTGACCTCATTCCTCCCTCTCCCCCAAAACACAAGAATCAACATTAAAAACTTAACATTCTGGTATAGGACCTCAGGTACTGCATTTCATTATCCCTACACACTCTGCAAAATGCAGATCTATGCTGCAATGGCTGACCCAATGGCTGACCTCATCAGTGGTAAGATTTCGGTATTTTGGGGATTTGGGGATTTAATTAGTATATGGGAAAATGATGCTCTCATATAGCCCTAGGGAGATGGAATACTTATCAAAAAGGACCTTGATTCATCTCCCCCTCACCCTGCCCCACCCACCAGTGGTTGCTGACTTTTCTAAAAGTTTGAATGCTCACTACATTGGTTATATGTTTCATAATATTATACATGACTGAGTCTGCAGATGTTATCTTCTGGTTGTTTTGGTTAAACTGCTTATAGGATTTTGAAGTTCATATTCCAATGCCATCGCTCCCTATGAGGATAATACAGGATTTCAAAGAAATCTCAACATTTACCGGTGCATGATTATATATCTAACCATTTAAGACCTTTGAGTCTCGCTGCATGTTTGTTATTTTATATCTGAGGGACTAGATAATGAGCAACAGGTTTGCCCATAAAAAGAAAAATGATTTGAGACCATTAGCTGTACGTGTTCACATTGACCGTACATAGCTCTCCTAGATAGGTGCCCATTTTCCCAAAACACTGCGCAGCACAGGTTCATGCAATGCAGTTTTGTTGTCTATACTTCCACTTCTTTTTTGCAGAACCCATGTATCTAGCACTACAAGAATGTTAAAAAAAAAATATAAGTAAACATTTAAAAAAAGATTATTATTTTTTATTTTTTATTATTTTTACATACACCGGTACAATCAGATACATTATAGCATTTGGCCCAGAATATCCACAAAAAGCAAATCTTGTTTAACCATTATGGCTTACAACAGGCAAACAAGATGCCCTGAACTTCCTTTCAACAAATCAAGGGTACAAAACATTTCATCTCCAAAACACATTTTCATATCTTCCTTGGCATTTAGATTTCATCAGGAATAGTACTGATGGATCATCCATTATCACCAGGGCCGGCCTTAGGTGTGTGCGAGCTGTGCTGCCGCACAGTGCGCCATGGACCAGGCGGCGCCATGTGGCCGACATAGCTCGCACATGGCCGGGTGACAGGAGTGCAGGGGAGCTAAAACAGGTACCCGGGTGGAGGATTTCATTATTCTCCACCTGGGATTATTTTTAATAAAAAAAAAAAAAAAAAAGGCAGTGGGGGCAGGGCTTACTGAGCGGCAGGGCCGGGCTTATCGTGAGGCGAAGGCGGAGCTAATACCTACCCGAAGCCCCTGGTAACTGCTGCACAGGAAGAGGAAAGAAGCAAGGAGTCCTTGCTTCCCCAACCACCAACTGCTTCCACTCCCCCTACCAGCCATACGGTGTGGGTATGTGTGTGTGAGACTGTCTGCCTGCGTGTGTGACTGTCTGCTTGCACGCGTGTGTGACTGCGTGCCTGCGACTGTAGCTGTGCCGTTGTGAGACTATCTGCCTTTAACTGAGTGTGTCTGGGCATGCCTGTAACAGAGTGTGTATGACTGTCTGCTTGTAATGGAGTATGTGTGACTGTGTGACACTGTCTGCCTGTAACTGTGATTTTCTGCGTTTAACTGTGTGTTTGGCTCTGTGACTGTCTGCATGTAACTGAGCGTGTGTCTGCTTGTAACTGAGCGTGTGACTGTATACAGGCAACATGGTGGGGGGGCGAGGGGGCACCGTGAAGACTTTTTAGCACAGGGCACCTAATGCCGGCCTTGATCAGCACCATGCTACCAACACACGCATGCATTATCATGTCCAGTAAGAGTGTGCACATTTGCAATTTCATTTATATATAAGTGTCACAAATTTGGTTGTTTCATTAACTACTCCTGCCACACAGGCTTGCCACCTGACCGGTATTTTACTGGCATAGCCTGTATTTGAGGCTGCGTGGCCGGTGCCGGTATTGCAGGGGCCGGTATTTTTGTCTGAAGAAACTCTGATAGTGCCTCCCAGCTCTGCATGCATCCATGCTCCCTGAGACTGCCAGAGTGGGGGGAGAGAAATAATTTCAGATCTGGGAGATCCTCTCAGATCGATGTTTAGCTCCGACCCCTTCTTCCTCTCCTCACACTCTGTGCACATTGAGGAGTGCTGCTCTGAGTGTGTTGTGGCTGCCTCATCCCTGCCTTCCCAGCACTCAAGCCCTGCAGTATTCACCTCCCACCGCCCTCCCTCTCTCCTACAGACACAGAGGTAAACTTGTAAGTAGCCAGGTCTCTGCAGTAAGGGTTTATAGAGGGAGAGCAGACCTGCTCAGTAATGAAGATGGGAACACTTCAGGATATAGAAATAAATGTTTGTTGTATATTTATTTACTTGTGACTGCATGAATGACTGTATGCCTGAGTCTGTGTGTCTCTGTATGACAGTACCTGTATGTGTAGATTGTATGACTATGTGCCTCTATGTTTTTGTATCTTTGTGCATGTATGTCTTTTTATCTGTATATCTAGGTCTGTATGGCTGGGGAGGTACACACGAGGGGGCTTGTAAGACGGGAGAAGAGATAAGATGCTAAAGAAGGCAAGATTTAAAGAGGGGGTTACGAGACACATAGGTTAAGGGGGGAATGCGACAAAATGCGTTTTGGGGGGGAATGCGACAAAATGCATCTTAACCTGTGTAACCAGAAATCCTTACACCCACAATCAGACAAGGTATACACATAATTGCACACTGCCACAAACACACACAGCATACAAAGTCTTATATGGTATACACACACAATACTACATCCACACTAACACAGTATACACACTTACAGCTACACATACACAATGCCACACACACACACACACACAATAAGTACATACTGTAAATAGTAGTTTAGCAATTTAGGGAACTTTCCTCTTCCAAATGTTAGGTAATATCCTGTGAAATCGTATCCAGTGACATCACGCATACATAATTATGCAAATTAGCACAGCCAGTATTTTTTTCCAAAAAAGGTGGCAGCCCTACAGCCACACTGTTGGATCGGCCAGGATGCTGTTCTGAATAGGCACTTTATTACATATTTTATATATGGTTAACTGTATGTGTATTCATAACCCTGGATTATACAGTGCTGCAGAATTATTTAGCACATGAATAACTTATCAGCTTTCTATCTTTTCTTAAGTGTGATTTCTTGCTTATAGTTGGGCATTTGGCTTTCCATCTTTGCTGACCCCACCACCTTGGATCAAAAGGATTACACTTAGGTCAATGCAACATCCGTGAAAGCTTTTGTACATGAAGTATTGACAACTCCAGAGTTGTAAATACTTTAAAACATCTTGTTTTTATTTTTAGACTGTATCCATTCCAAGAATTAATGATGTGAAACCCAAGTCCATTCCTCTCTGGATGTAGGTCTGTGATCTTGCCATTTCATACTATGCATCAAGATTTTGAAACACTACTTTCTGTTGCTTAAGTGTTTTTACAGTTTCAGCATCAGCTGCATTACTCTTTGCTGGACATACCCCATATTTAATACCCTGGGTTTTCTCTCAAGAGCAACATAATCAATCTGGCAAATTTCAATGTGAAAAAAACAAAACGGAAAATCAAGCCTTATATTTGACCCTGGAACTTTTGAAAACACACTAAAGCCTGTACATGGTGGCCCTGTTAAACTCAGGAGACTTTGCTGTACACAAATATTAGTGTTTCAAAACAGTCATAGGCGTGCGCACGGGGTGTGCCGGGTGTGCCTGGGCACACCCTAATCCCCGTGGCACACACTATGTATTGAGTCCTGCAGGAACAGTGTTCCTGCACTTTTATTTGAGCAGGAACGCTGTTCCTGCAGGCACTCAGTGCCCCCCAAATGCCCCCTTCCGGCATCATGTTCCCCCTGTCATGGGGGGGGGGGGGGGGGGGTGTGTCTTCATGCCTGTCTTCATCTCAGCCGCGGCGAGGGAGCTGTGTGCTCTCTGCTCCCTCTCGCCGCGCGCTGTTTGCTGATGCTGGGAGCCGGAATATGACGTCATATTCAGGCTCCCAGCTACAGCAGACAGCCTGCGCGGTGAGAGGAAGCAGAGAGCACACAGCTCCCTCGCCGCGGCTGAGATGGACACAGGCACCCGACCCAGTGGACCCCAGGGACAAGTCCACGCCAGCACTCCAGGTAGGGAGGCTGGGTGGACATTTTTTTATTAAAAGAAAAATAATTTCTATGTGTGTGTCTGTAAGTGTGTCTGTAAGTGTGTCTGAAAGTGTGTCTGAAAGTGTGTCTGAAAGTGTGTCTGAAAGTGTGTCTGAAAGTGTGTCTGAAAGTGTGTCTGAAAGTGTGTCTGAAAGTGTGTCTGAAAGTGTGTCTGAAAGTGTGTCTGAAAGTGTGTCTGAAAGTGTGTCTGAAAGTGTGTCTGAAAGTGTGTCTGAAAGTGTGTCTGAAAGTGTGTCTGAAAGTGTGTCTGAAAGTGTGTCTGAAAGTGTGTCTGAAAGTGTGTCTGAAAGTGTGTCTGAAAGTGTGTCTGAAAGTGTGTCTGAAAGTGTGTCTGAAAGTGTGTCTGAAAGTGTGTCTGAAAGTGTGTCTGAAAGTGTGTCTGAAAGTGTGTCTGAAAGTGTGTCTGAAAGTGTGTCTGAAAGTGTGTCTGAAAGTGTGTCTGAAAGTGTGTCTGAAAGTGTGTCTGAAAGTGTGTCTGAAAGTGTGTCTGAAAGTGTGTCTGAAAGTGTGTCTGAAAGTGTGTCTGAAAGTGTGTCTGAAAGTGTGTCTGAAAGTGTGTCTGAAAGTGTGTCTGAAAGTGTGTCTGAAAGTGTGTCTGAAAGTGTGTCTGAAAGTGTGTCTGAAAGTGTGTCTGAAAGTGTGTCTGAAAGTGTGTCTGAAAGTGTGTCTGAAAGTGTGTCTGAAAGTGTGTCTGAAAGTGTGTCTGAAAGTGTGTCTGAAAGTGTGTCTGAAAGTGTGTCTGAAAGTGTGTCTGAAAGTGTGTCTGAAAGTGTGTCTGAAAGTGTGTCTGAAAGTGTGTCTGAAAGTGTGTCTGAAAGTGTGTCTGAAAGTGTGTCTGAAAGTGTGTCTGAAAGTGTGTCTGAAAGTGTGTCTGAAAGTGTGTCTGAAAGTGTGTCTGAAAGTGTGTCTGAAAGTGTGTCTGAAAGTGTGTCTGAAAGTGTGTCTGAAAGTGTGTCTGAAAGTGTGTCTGAAAGTGTGTCTGAAAGTGTGTCTGAAAGTGTGTCTGAAAGTGTGTCTGAAAGTGTGTCTGAAAGTGTGTCTGAAAGTGTGTCTGAAAGTGTGTCTGAAAGTGTGTCTGAAAGTGTGTCTGAAAGTGTGTCTGAAAGTGTGTCTGAAAGTGTGTCTGAAAGTGTGTCTGAAAGTGTGTCTGAAAGTGTGTCTGAAAGTGTGTCTGAAAGTGTGTCTGAAAGTGTGTCTGAAAGTGTGTCTGAAAGTGTGTCTGAAAGTGTGTCTGAAAGTGTGTCTGAAAGTGTGTCTGAAAGTGTGTCTGAAAGTGTGTCTGAAAGTGTGTCTGAAAGTGTGTCTGAAAGTGTGTCTGAAAGTGTGTCTGAAAGTGTGTCTGAAAGTGTGTCTGAAAGTGTGTCTGAAAGTGTGTCTGAAAGTGTGTCTGAAAGTGTGTCTGAAAGTGTGTCTGAAAGTGTGTCTGAAAGTGTGTCTGAAAGTGTGTCTGAAAGTGTGTCTGAAAGTGTGTCTGAAAGTGTGTCTGAAAGTGTGTCTGAAAGTGTGTCTGAAAGTGTGTCTGAAAGTGTGTCTGAGTGTCTGAAAGTGTGTCTGAGTGTCTGAAAGTCTGTCTGAGTGTCTGAAAGTCTGTCTGAGTGTCTGAAAGTCTGTCTGAGTGTCTGTAAGTCTGTCTGAGTGTGTGTAAGTCTGTCTGAGTGTGTGTAAGTCTGTCTGAGTGTGTGTAAGTCTGTCTGAGTGTGTGTAAGTCTGTCTGAGTGTGTGTAAGTCTGTCTGAGTGTGTGTAAGTCTGTCTGAGTGTGTGTAAGTCTGTCTGAGTGTGTGTAAGTCTGTCTGAGTGTCTGTGTCTGTCTGAGTGTCTGTAAGTCTGTCTGAGTGTGTGTAAGTCTGTCTGAGTGTGTGTAAGTCTGTCTGAGTGTGTGTAAGTCTGTCTGAGTGTCTGTCTGAGTGTGTGTGTCTGTCTGAGTGTGTGTGTCTGTCTGAGTGTCTGTGTCTGTCTGAGTGTGTGTGTCTGTCTGAGTGTGTGTGTCTGTCTGAGTGTGTGTGTCTGTCTGAGTGTGTGTGTCTGTCTGAGTGTGTGTGTCTGTCTGAGTGTGTGTGTCTGTCTGAGTGTGTGTGTCTGTCTGAGTGTGTGTGTCTGTCTGAGTGTGTGTGTCTGTCTGAGTGTGTGTGTCTGTCTGAGTGTGTGTGTCTGTCTGAGTGTGTGTGTCTGTCTGAGTGTGTGTGTGTCTGTCTGAGTGTGTGTGTGTCTGTCTGAGTGTGTGTGTGTCTGTCTGAGTGTGTGTGTGTCTGTCTGAGTGTGTGTGTCTGTCTGAGTGTGTGTGTGTCTGTCTGAGTGTGTGTGTGTCTGTCTGAGTGTGTGTGTGTCTGTCTGAGTGTGTGTGTGTCTGTCTGAGTGTGTGTGTGTCTGTCTGAGTGTGTGTGTGTCTGTCTGAGTGTGTGTGTGTCTGTCTGAGTGTGTGTGTGTCTGTCTGAGTGTGTGTGTGTCTGTCTGAGTGTGTGTGTGTCTGTCTGAGTGTGTGTGTGTCTGTCTGAGTGTGTGTGTGTCTGTCTGAGTGTGTGTGTGTCTGTCTGAGTGTGTGTGTGTCTGTCTGAGTGTGTGTGTGTCTGTCTGAGTGTGTGTGTGTCTGTCTGAGTGTGTGTGTGTCTGTCTGAGTGTGTGTGTGTCTGTCTGAGTGTGTGTGTGTCTGTCTGAGTGTGTGTGTGTCTGTCTGAGTGTGTGTGTGTCTGTCTGAGTGTGTGTGTGTCTGTCTGAGTGTGTGTGTGTCTGTCTGAGTGTGTGTGTGTCTGTCTGAGTGTGTGTGTGTCTGTCTGAGTGTGTGTGTGTCTGTCTGAGTGTGTGTGTGTCTGTCTGAGTGTGTGTGTGTCTGTCTGAGTGTGTGTGTGTCTGTCTGAGTGTGTGTGTGTCTGTCTGAGTGTGTGTGTGTCTGTCTGAGTGTGTGTGTGTCTGTCTGAGTGTGTGTGTGTCTGTCTGAGTGTGTGTGTGTCTGTCTGAGTGTGTGTGTGTCTGTCTGAGTGTGTGTGTGTCTGTCTGAGTGTGTGTGTGTCTGTCTGAGTGTGTGTGTGTCTGTCTGAGTGTGTGTGTGTCTGTCTGAGTGTGTGTGTGTCTGTCTGAGTGTGTGTGTGTCTGTCTGAGTGTGTGTGTGTCTGTCTGAGTGTGTGTGTGTCTGTCTGAGTGTGTGTGTGTCTGTCTGAGTGTGTGTGTGTCTGTCTGAGTGTGTGTGTGTCTGTCTGAGTGTGTGTGTGTCTGTCTGAGTGTGTGTGTGTCTGTCTGAGTGTGTGTGTGTCTGTGTGTGTCTGTCTGAGTGTGTGTGTGTCTGTCTGAGTGTGTGTGTGTCTGTCTGAGTGTGTGTGTGTCTGTCTGAGTGTGTGTGTGTCTGTCTGAGTGTGTGTGTGTCTGTCTGAGTGTGTGTGTGTCTGTCTGAGTGTGTGTGTGTCTGTCTGAGTGTGTGTGTGTCTGTCTGAGTGTGTGTGTGTCTGTCTGAGTGTGTGTGTGTCTGTCTGAGTGTGTGTGTGTCTGTCTGAGTGTGTGTGTGTCTGTCTGAGTGTGTGTGTGTCTGTCTGAGTGTGTGTGTGTCTGTCTGAGTGTGTGTGTGTCTGTCTGAGTGTGTGTGTGTCTGTCTGAGTGTGTGTGTGTCTGTCTGAGTGTGTGTGTGTCTGTCTGAGTGTGTGTGTGTCTGTCTGAGTGTGTGTGTGTCTGTCTGAGTGTGTGTGTGTCTGTCTGAGTGTGTGTGTGTCTGTCTGAGTGTGTGTGTGTCTGTCTGAGTGTGTGTGTGTCTGTCTGAGTGTGTGTGTGTCTGTCTGAGTGTGTGTGTGTCTGTCTGAGTGTGTGTGTGTCTGTCTGAGTGTGTGTGTGTCTGTCTGAGTGTGTGTGTGTCTGTCTGAGTGTGTGTGTGTCTGTCTGAGTGTGTGTGTGTCTGTCTGAGTGTGTGTGTGTCTGTCTGAGTGTGTGTGTGTCTGTCTGAGTGTGTGTGTGTCTGTCTGAGTGTGTGTGTGTCTGTCTGAGTGTGTGTGTGTCTGTCTGAGTGTGTGTGTGTCTGTCTGAGTGTGTGTGTGTCTGTCTGAGTGTGTGTGTGTCTGTCTGAGTGTGTGTGTGTCTGTCTGAGTGTGTGTGTGTCTGTCTGAGTGTGTGTGTGTCTGTCTGAGTGTGTGTGTGTCTGTCTGAGTGTGTGTGTGTCTGTCTGAGTGTGTGTGTGTCTGTCTGAGTGTGTGTGTGTCTGTCTGAGTGTGTGTGTGTCTGTCTGAGTGTGTGTGTGTCTGTCTGAGTGTGTGTGTGTCTGTCTGAGTGTGTGTGTGTCTGTCTGAGTGTGTGTGTGTCTGTCTGAGTGTGTGTGTGTCTGTCTGAGTGTGTGTGTGTCTGTCTGAGTGTGTGTGTGTCTGTCTGAGTGTGTGTGTGTCTGTCTGAGTGTGTGTGTGTCTGTCTGAGTGTGTGTGTGTCTGTCTGAGTGTGTGTGTGTCTGTCTGAGTGTGTGTGTGT
>NC_086322.1:244536838-244581838 GCF_036172605.1 Pelobates fuscus
TGGAGGGAGGCAGGAGAGGACCCGGGGAGCTCTAGACAGCAGCTCTGCCAGGTTCCTCTCACAAGATCTGAGCATTGCCACGGCAACACTCAGATCTCGCGAGAGTTAACTCTAGCTCCGCAGGCTAGAGTTCACTCTCCACTGGACCACAAGGGATGGCGCATGGCAGCAAGGATCCCCCCTCCCTACATAAGGTAGGGAGGGGGGATATTTACTAATCTGCCCCCACCTCCACAATCCCTCCAAACATACAGCCCACACACACACACAGCACCTAGACACATACAGCACGCTCACACACACAGTACACTAACCGCACCCTCACAAACACACACAGCACCTTTACAAACACACAACACCCTCACACACAGCACAATAACAGCACCCTCACAAACACCCACACACACAAACAGCACCCTCACAAATACACGACACCCACACACAGCACAATAACAGCACCCTCACAAACACCCACACACACAAACAGCACCCTCACAAATACACGACACCCACACACATCACACAAACAGCACCCTCACACAGCACGGTAACAGGACCCTAACAAACACACAAACACCCTCACACACAGCACACTACCAGCACCCTCACACACAAACAGCACCCTCACGCCACCCTCACACAGCACACTAGCAGCGCACACACACACACACAGCAGTGTATGTGTGTATATATATATATATATATATATATATATATATATATATATATATATATATATATATTACACATGCGGCGTGTGTTTGTGCTTTAGGGTGCACACCCTAATGCAATAGGCTGCGCACGCCTATGAAAACAGTAAAACATCACAACAATATCATCAGTGAAATTGCAGTTTGTGTGTGAAAAACGCAAAAAAACTTCACTTTCACTGACATTAACATCGCAAAACATTTGACTGTTTTGAAACACTAATATTTGTATTCAGCAAAGTCTCCCGAGTGCAACCCTTGTACAGGTTTTAGGGTGTCTTGGAAAGTTACAGGGTTAAATATAATGCTAGCAAATAAAATTCTCTGGACTTTTGGCCAGGCAGGTCCCTCAAATTGCAATCAATAAAATTACTTAAAGGACCACTCTAGGCACCCAGACCACTTCAGCTTAATGAAGTGGTCTGGGTGCCAGGTCCTTCTAGGGTTAACCCATTTTTTCATAAACATAGCAGTTTCAGAGAAACTGCTATGTTTGTTAATGGGTTAAGCCTTCCCCTATTTCCTCTAGTGGCTGTCTCATTGACAGCCGCTAGAGGTGCTTGCGTGATTCTCACTGTGAAAATCACAGTGAGAGCACGCAAGCGTCCATAGGAAAGCATTATGAATGCTTTCCTATGTGACCGGCTGAATGCGCGCGCAGCTCTTGCCGCGTGTGCGCATTCAGCCGACGGGGAGGAGAAGAGGAGGATCGGAGGAGGAGAGCTCTCCGCCCACCGCTGGAAAAAGGTGAGTTTTTACCCCTTTCCAGAGCCCGGCGGGAGGGGGACCCTGAGGGTGGGGGCACCCTCGGAGCACTCTAGTGCCAGGAAAACGAGTATGTTTTCCTGGCACTAGAGTGGTCCTTTAATTATGTAAAAATATCATAAATACGGACATAGAATTTAATATATATATATATATATATATATATATATTATACACACACACACACACACATTTATATATGTAAAGTCTACGTGTATATTTATGAAGTTATTTGTGTAATCTTGTGTAGGGTTAGGGTTACTTAGATTATTTTTATGTATATATAGTGAGATCTATTTTATATATATCTATTGTAATTTTATATATATATATATATACACACACACACACACATATTTTTATTTATTTGTAATTTATATATAATTACATATATAAGTGTGTAATTTTACTCGAAGTGTATTTTTATATTAATATATGCATATAAATAAATACACTTAGTATGATGTTATATACACAATATATTTTTTTCAATTTAATAACTTTTTTTTTATCTTTCATCAGCAGGGGGACTGCCTGTCAGGCAGCACTATGGATGCCTATCACTGCCATGTGACCTCAATCTCATGGCCTGCTGGGGCCTAATTTGCAGAGGGGCGACTGTCTGGCCTGTCAGATTTCTCCAGTCCCATACAGCTCAAACTAGGAGACAGCCATTAACCCACCAGACCCCTGATCTGGCTGAGAACCGTTAAAGGGAAACTCCAGTGCCAGAAAAACGATCCGTTTTTCTGGCACTGGAGGGTCCCTCTCCCTCCCACCCACCAATCCCCGGTTACTGAAGGGGTGAAAACCCCTTCAGTGACTTACCTGGGACAGCGGCGATGTCCCTCGCTGCTGTCTCCGCCTCCGCGACGCTCCTCCTAGTGATTACGTCGGCCGGTGGGCGAGACTAATCTCGCTCACCGGCCGAGGAGACCTAATGCGCATGCGCGGAAAGTCCGCGCATGCGCATTACGTCTCCCCATAGGAAAGCATTGAAAAACCCTATGGAAACCTGTGCTAGAACCCAGGAAGTGACCTCTAGTGGCTGTCTAATAGACAGCCACTAGAGGTGGAGTTAACCCTGCAATGTAAATATTGCAATTTATGAAAAACTGCAATAATTACAGTTGCAGGGTTAAGGGTAGTGGGAGTTGGCACCCAGACCACTCCAATGAGCAGAAGTGGTCTGGGTGCCTGGAGTGTCCCTTTAAGGCAGTCTGAGACCTGACTGGAGTCTACAAGCGGCACTTTTAGCAACATGAGGCCTAATGTGTAGCGGGTGTGAGGTGGCCTATCTCCCAACCCAGCGCCTCATGGCAACTACTCAAATCGAGCAAGAGCCCTGTTACACACCTCCCCCCCCTGGACCGTCAGGGGTGATCATGCTCCACCCCTGGGAGGCAAATCTAAACTAGAGGGGACACGAGACGAAGCCACACAAATGAGCCTGCAACACAGCGACAAACCCAGCATGGCTAACACCATGTGTCTCACATCCCGCTGACTCTGGAGTGATTACTAAGCTGGAGGATGCTCTCTTTGCAACCTGAAATACAGCAACCACCCACCCAGGATGCTGCCTCCAAATCGGGGCAAGGTACCATTGACTTCAACTGTGACAATGGCCTCACCCCAGCGGCAGACCAAGATATGCACTCCATTCCAGCACAAGTCGCCGCGGAAATAGAAACGGCTGGGGCTTATAAGACACCTCTGAAGGTATCAAGCTCCACAAAGCTACCAGACCCGACAATCCTACTTATTCCATCTGACAGGTTCCAAAGCCAGCGATCTGCAACATTTTCTCCTGATCCAGACCCTGACCCTGCAAGCTGACCAACCCCGTCGGACGACACCTGGGCCCAGAGGCTTGCATCGCCTCACTAGGCTGCAGAATTATCATGTACCCTCAGCGGCAAATCGACCGAGCTTCTTATCTGAGCAAAAGAGGGCAGATACCGCAAGTTGTTGGACTCTATCTGGCAAACCTAATGCTTCTTAGTATTGTTTAGTCTGGATTACACACTTAGCACACAAGCTTGAGAAAGCCTCCTAGGGAATTCTGTCAACTTGTAGATTACGACTATTAAGTAACATAGCAGGTCTTTTACTTTCTTCCTACGTTAAAAAACTATGTTCTAGCCTCACTCTGTATGTCATGCCACTGTTTTATATGGTTATCATTGGGCTTGTTATAGCTGCCGTGGCTTTACAAGCATGTTAATACTCACACACCAAAATAAAGAATAAAAAAAAACAGAGTGAAGTGAAATGAACCTTATATAACGAAAAGTGGAGCGCTACAAAAAAAAAATAAGAAATAATAGTGCATAGAGGGGTATAGTCCAACTGATTTATAAAGTTCCAGATGCCCACGTTTGGGAAGTGTCACCCTACTGACACCAGGCTTTAAACCTCAGAGCCAGGGATCCAAGTGTAAGGAGAGTGTCATATCAACTGTTAGCGATACTCTATTAGGCTTGGCAATACTGCACTATTATTGCTTTTTTTGTTTCCATTTGAGAGAGAATCATTTTAGAAGGTAGAATGCCACCTCAAGAGCACTAAGGTGAACATAAAAGTTTTTTTAAGGTGAGCTATATATATATATATATTATATATATATATTTTTTTTTTTTAAGGTGAGCCATTTGAGTGCACATCATATGTTTCTCTTTTATCTTTATGGTACCATCTGCACTATAAATGTTTATTTATTTTTTCACTTTTATGCTTTATCAACGTTTGAGGTTATTTTTATCTACATATCAAAAGAGGGGTATTATTCCGGAATATGCACAAATTTATAGTTGTCTAGGTTGAATAGAACAAGTCTGTCAAGTTCAACCTTGAAACCCATTCTTTTATGCTGCTGATCCAAAATAAGGCAAAAAACCCAATTGTAGCCATTTCCAGTTATGCCACAAAAAGGTAAAAATATATATCAGAAAAAATCCCCTGCACTCACGCTTAGTAGATCCACATTAGCCTGGTGACAACGCCTGGACTCCAAAGATACAAAATGCCAAAAGGTAGCTGCTCACCAGTCTTTTAAAATTCAAATACTTTATTTAAATCAGGATAAAATCAACGACCAATGTTTCAGAAAACTGAAAAGCTGGTCGCTGATTTTATCCTGATTTAAATAAAGTATTTGAATTTTAAGAGACCGGTGAGCAGCTATCTTTTGGATATGGATAGAAATATATATACCAGACCCGACAGTGTGTGTGTATGTATGTATATATATATATATATATATCTCTTTCTTGACTCCATAATGGCAATCAGATTTCTCATTGGATCATCTTTGCACTTTTTCTAGTTATGCAATATCCTCCTTTAAAACTAGTGTCCAAAATTGCATTAAATATATAAGGTGGGGTCTTATCACGTCTATCTTCTGTTCGTACTCCCACCTCTGATGCTCGTCTCTTAAAACTTCTTGAGGGCTGCACAGTTCCTGTGGAACTCACTTCCCTCCTCTGTTAGATTTCCACCCCTTTAAAAAAGCGTATCAATTAAACTGTTAATAGCTCCCGACTGATTCCTCTCTTGCAACTGTCATTAGTCTAATACTATCCTTACCTTTTGTGTCACTTTATCCCACTCCCTCTAGCATGTAAGCTCATTGAGCAGGGCCCTCAACCCCTTTGTTCCTGCGTGTCCAACTTGTCTGGTTACAACTACATGTTTGTTTGTTCGTTCATCCACTCTACAACACTGCGGAATTTGTTGGCACTATATAAATGACATAACTGATTTATAAACAGGGAGAATTATATTTTGATCACGTGAATAAATACTCCTTAAACAGAAAAGCACCTTACTAGCTTTTGCAATGACAGATCAACATTGCATACTGTTGCCTAATTCGGGATAACAGTAAATAAAGTCTTGGTAATAATTATAGATCACAAACAAACCCCCATTTGACGTGTAAGTGGTTTGTGGGCTCCTTATTCCAAAATGCATGCATTGGAAGTTATATCATGTTCAGACTCGCTTATCTTACATAGTTTTGTCTCATCTGCAAACACCAACAAATGACTTTCAGTGCCTACTTCAATAGATTCAACATAAATAGACTCAGGACAGAACCCCTAAGCTTTCCACTTACCACTTGTGTCCAATATGAAACATTTCCATTCACTACATTATGTTTAAGCCAGAGTT
Source organism: Pelobates fuscus (assembly GCF_036172605.1). Classification (NCBI taxonomy): domain Eukaryota; kingdom Metazoa; phylum Chordata; class Amphibia; order Anura; family Pelobatidae; genus Pelobates; species Pelobates fuscus. Next base: position 244,542,493 of record NC_086322.1, read on the forward strand.
CTAGCCAAGAACAAAAATTTTCATCTAAAAAAAACAAAAAAACTGATTTCAGTTTTAATAGTAACCTTTCGTGTGAAGCTGTATCAAAAGCCTTAGCAAAATCCAAGTAGATCCCATCTACTGACCATCCTGACCTATTTCTAGCAACTTCTTCATAGAATATAATCAAGTAAGTTTGGCATGACCGGTCGTTAATAAAACCATGTTGATTCCTGCTAATATTAATGTTTAAAATGAATTATCCTTTAACAGTCCTTCCACACAACCACAAACGTTAAGCTCTGTAATTCCAAGTTCAGCTTTTATCACCTTTATCAGTGGCTTTTCACAACCAACTAGACTTTATTTGCACCTCCCTCTTGCTTACCTTGTCTGAGAGGTGTAAAAGGTGGTCCATCTGGTGCAGACAACTTGAAGGGTTCCTTCAGCCAGTCGATTACCAAGGAATAATAGCGTCGCCACAGTAAGCCATGGCAACACTCTGATCCCCTACAAGGAGTGATTCAGACTGGGTGTAAGATCTTTAGACAGACCCAACACACAAAATAGCATCCCATTGGTCATTTGCCTGATGACCAAACAGTATGCCAGCATCAGAGACTGATATCAGCTGTGTGCCCACCACACTAGCGCCCAGTGAAAAAAGTAGTGTTTAATAGCTCTGAGAATATGTAAGTTGACAATTATTTGTAAATACACATGCTCGCAGAAACACAGCATCCTAAACCACCGCAGTCTCCAGCATACAAGTGTACTACATATCAAGTGTTAAGGGAGAATAACCAAACACTCCAATCCCACCCCACTAGTAAAGCAACCAAACCTATTATAGCATTAAACAAATACTACCATATGCATAATAAAGGGCCTCTCTTGTCCAGTGCAATATTAGAAACATAATGTACAAAATAAGGGAGTTAAAATTCTTAGGGTTTCAAAAAAGGACCAATATATTTGTTGGCTTACAGTCTATAGGAGGTGGGGTTAAAAAAAACAATAGGACAGGAGATATCAATAAAAAAAATGGTGGGAGTGAAGCAGAGCTGGAGGAGAGTAGAGGGCAAGGGACAGGTATGTGAGGTAGAGGTTACTCTGGGATGCCATAAACTTTCCTGAAGAGATGGGTTTTAAGGCACTTCTTAAATGATTGAAGGCTAGGAATGAGTTTGATGGTGGTAGGCAGACTATTCCATAGGAAGGGAGCTGCCCGCAAGAAGTCCTGAAAGCGTGAGTTGGCCGTACATGTGCGAGCAGCGAACAGGAGAAGCTAATGGGCAGAGCGTAGAGACAGAGAAGGGGCATACTTAGGAATCGAAGATGTTGTAAGGGCTAGAATTGTTTAATGCTTTATAAGTATGGATTAGTACTTTGAATTGAATCCTGTAGTATACAGGAAGCCAATGAAAGAAATGACAGGGGTGAGGTGTGTGAGGAAAATCAGTCTAGCGGCAGCATTAATTACAGACTGTAGCGGGGCAATACGGCTTTTGGGAAGACCAATTAGGAGAGGGTTACAATAATCCCATGCGAGAGATTACTAGAGCATGGACAAGCTCCCTAGTAGTATCTTGTGTAAGAAAGGGGCAGATGCAGGCTATGTTTTTAAGGTGGAACCTACAGGATTTGGCAACAAACTGGATGTGAGACTCAAAGGTGAGGCCAGAGTCAAGTATAATGCCAAGACTGCATGCTTGCAAGAATGGACTGATGTGGGTAGCACTAACTTGTACGGAGAGCGAAAGAGGATGTTCAGTATTAGGAGGAGGAAAGACAAGGAGCTTAGTTTTAGAGACAGTGTTTCAGAAAGCGGGAGGACATCCAGTCAGAGATGGAAGAAAGGCAAGCAGTGACACATTGCAGGGTGGCAGGGGAGACGTCTGGGGAGGAGAGATATATCTGGGTGTCATCAGTGTACAGGTGATAGTGGAATCCAAATTAGGTAATAAGTTTGCCAAGAGAGGCAGTATTAAGAGAAAATAGAAGGGGACCAAGGACAGAGCCTTGGGGGACTCCAATTGAGACAGGACGAGGGGAGGAGGTATCATTAGAAAAGGAGACACTGAATGCGCGTTGGGAGAGATAGGAGGTAAACCATGAGAGGACAGTGTCAAAGAGACTGTGATTGAAGAGTTTGAAGGAGTACATGATCAACAGTGTCAAAGGCAGCAGAGAGGTCAAGAAGAATTAGTATGGAGAAGTGGCCTTTGGATTTAGCTGTGATTAGGTCATTCGTAACTTTAATAAGATTGCTCACAATTGGCTGATGTCAAAGTGGGTGTTACAAACACTCACTTTGACACTGATCTCTGCCTCTCTCTCCTCTAGCGTTTTGTGAGGCGAGAGAGAGAGATCAGAGTGGATAGATTGTTGCAGTGTTCAAAGTGTTGCTACAAGTGTCAAAAAACCTGTTAAAAAGTTTAAAAAAAATTCTTGTCAAAAAGTGTTTTAGTGTATTTTAGGGTGTTTTATTGTGTTTTAGACTTTTTTTTGTTTTTTTTTATAAGCGTCAAACTTTAGTCAGTTTCCTACCCCCAAATCTCCATTAGATTCTCTTTGCAGGAGTTAGTTTAGGGATTGCCGTTTGAGTCAGTTTAAAAAAAAAAAACACTAAAGAAAAACTGTTAGAAATGTGTTCGTTTTGTGTTGGTGAAACATGCAGCGCATGTATAGCTTGGAGGAGGCAAATGCCTTCTTGGCGTCAGACTCTGACACCACTGACACTGCATCCGATTTTGACCCAGGTCAGTTTAGCGACACGTCTAGTGACAAGTCATCTGTCTGTGAGCCGGCTGCAAAAATAAGCTGTGCTTCATCTGCTACGCCGAATGTGGAGAAGGACTGGGTACCTCCACAGTTAATTGAGCCCAACATCCCCCCTTTTAGTGCCAATGCAGGCATTGTCAATGTGCAGGACTTCTCCACTATACAATATATGGAGTTATTTTTGGAGGATACAATCTGGGAGGAGATTGCTTCCCAGACTAATCTATATGCTACCCAATTTTTTTTATGCAACTCCAGGTAGCTATGTAGTCAAGGGAGCATGCTTGGCATCCCACAGATGTCCCTGAACTCAAAGAATTCTGGGCTCTTACCATGCTCATGGGGATAATAAAGAAGCCTCTGTCACGCCAGAGATCCCCCCCAATATGACAGGCTTCACAAAATACGCCCACTAATAGACCATCTGCAGCAAAGATTTTCTGACGTTTATACTCCCCAGCAAAATGTATCTGTTGATGAATCCCTTATGAAATATAAAGGGAGATTGGGGTTCAAACAGTACATTCCCTCAAAGCGTGCTAGGTAGAGGGTCAAGTTTTACAAATTGTGCGAGAGCGAAAGTGACTATACGTTTGCCTTTCGCGTATATGAGGGGAAAGATGGTCAACTGGACCCTCCTGGCTATCCTGACTCTCTGGGGACAAGTGGGAAAATAGTTTGGGACCTACTGACCCCCTTGTTCTATAAGGGTTACCACCTTTATGTGGACAATTTCTATAGTAATGTCCATTTGTTTAAATCATTTTATAGTTTGTAGACACTGGCCTGCGGCACTGTTAGAAAAAACGCCAAAGATTTCCCCAGACCTCTCAGAGGCCAAATTAAAAAAAGGTCAATCCAAAGCTCTGCGCAAAGCTGAAGTGCTTGCAATTAAATTTAAGGACAGGAAGGATGTTAACAAGCTAACCACCATCCATGACGAAAGCATGTCAGACATCACTGTCCGAGGCAGAGTAAATTCCAAACCCGTTTGTGTCAGGGCTTATAACAGGCACAGGTGTAGATTTGGCTGATCAGCTCATGCAGCCATATCTAATTTTAAGAAAAACTAAAGCCTGGTACAAAAAGGTGGCTATCTGATGCAAGTAGCAACCCACAATTCGTTTATACTTTTTAAAAAAATTAATCCTGGAAGAACCACGTTTCTCCAATTTCAACAATCATTTATGGAGATGGTTCAGTTGAAGTTCCAACAATGGTGCCAGAGAAATCAAGAATTGGTGCTACGCATTATATTTTTAAGATCCCCCTACTGCAAATAAAACAAATCCCCAGAAACGTTGCCGGGTCTGTTACAAAAAAGGGAAAAGGACAGACACCCCCCTTTCACTGTCCCAATTACCCTTCAAAACCCGGATTATGTATTGGAACAACCTTTTTGTAAGACTTGGTCCTGAATTTCTTTTTTGTTTCTTTTGAAAGCAGAACATTTTAGTTTGTTTCCTTTCCCCAAATCTCCAGTTAGATTCTTTTTGCAGGAGTTAGTTCAGAGATTGCTGCTAAAGGTGCATTTAATACCTGCACGTTTTGTTAAAAAAAAAGTATTGTGGCCGAAATCTAAAAGCAAAGATGGCCGGACGCATGATCTAAGAGCTCCAGCAATATTGGGCAAAAACGAGCGACCACCGACCGGACCGTTAACGCTGGCGGCACAAGGTGACCAGAATCCGTCTCACGAACGCAGGTGGAACAGAATGCTACCATTCCGGCACCAAAGTGAGAAGGAATGGCCCCGGCAGACCATGCGGCCTGTAGTAGAACGGAACCCACGGCCCGAGGGAGGCGGCAGATCCCTCGGCAGGGGACCGACACAGCAGCCCAGATGCAGCATAACCCCGCTGCCCCCCCCTCTGGACCGGCGGGGGATATCCCGGTCCTCGATGGAGGCGAACACCCCTGCAACCAACGGTGACCATGCTAGGGCACCCAAAGCAAGAAGGGCCAGCCTGGGCCCAAACAAGATGGCGGCTCACTCACAGCCAACCTTAACACGCGTGCGGATTAAGCCTCCTGAACACACATGGACGTTCCATGATCAAGTGCGCGCCGGCCTCTGGGCCAAGCACCATACCGAGGTACGGACATTCAGGAGGGCAATGAAAAAAGTGGAAGCGTGGATCCGCCCGGCGACTCCTAAGCGGGAATGCCCCTCGCGCCTCCAGGATGGCTCTCTGAGGAAGACGATGCAGGGGAACAACAGCGCCAGGTACTCGGGGCCCCAACGGGCGCGTCCCCACGCCTCAGGGGGAAACACGCCAACTCACCTGCACCTCAGCGGCCCCAACGACCCTCACCCAGCAAGGCGCAACAAAGCACCTGCAAACTTACGGTGTCGACCGTAACGATGACCAGGGGGCAGCGAGACTTGATGCCGGCGGGAGGCACAAGCGGAGAACCCCCCGCGGCACGAGAGCGGGAGAACGCTGGCCCAGGAGGCTCACACAAAGCCCAGCAGAAAAGGCGTCGGCTGACAGCAGTAGACGTTGCAGACAGAGACCAAGACACCTCCACCAGACACTGTAAGGCTCTCTCCTATGAACATGGATTATCAGTACACCGTACATCTATACCTTACTGACACTTTTTCACTGGACATTCATGGGTACTCTGGACTGGCTATTTAAAGGGGGTGAGGATTTACTTAGACTATCTCTCCACAATCAACCTCTTGGCAAAGCATACCCCTTACTACTTATACCATGTTTTGTTATGTTTTGTTTACTCATTAATTTATGCTTAATGCGCAAGTTAGACCTATACTTTAATACACTAGTTTGACATACATCGCACAAAGCTACCCATACTAGCCTATCAACCGATTACTCTCACCGCTATGCCCTAGAGGCGAATATGGCACATTAAGCGCGAAATACATATGTAAAACCATGAGCACCACTAATACACTAAGCGACCCTATTCTTAAGCGCAACCAGCATTGTTCTATGCATTACTAGCTTAGCCTGTTATAACATGTAAACGAGGTTCAATAGTATGACACTTATTATTCACAGTCGTAAATATGGCATAAGCGTGAACGTCTGACCTCAGAAACGCAATACCATAGATACGACATAACATTTAACATAAGCTTAACCGAGCCTACTCCATTCATAAGCTTGTCTGGCCTAGCGTTTTTAATTCTACCTACTATTGTTAAAAAGCCAGTTATTCTTATGTCACAACAACAACAAAAAAAATGTGCACACCTCTCATGCCACCGTTAATCCTATGTTTAACAACTCAAGCACGCTGTTGTGGCGTATGTTTATGCTTTGTAATCACCTGCACGATTAAAATAAATAATTCAAAAAAAAAAATTCAAAAATTACCACCACACACTTTCTCTGAATATAAAGGGGCAAAATGGTTTGGGGAAAGAAGTCAAAACCTTGGATGTGTACTTTATACAAATATATACTTTTAATCCATAAATTCACCTTGGGGGATGGAAAAATGCACCACACTCAACATGTGCCTAGCAAAGCAAGCAAACTATATTCAGCCAAAATGGGCAAGTCCAAAATTTGTTACTGTAAAATCGTGGCAAACCAATGCATGGGGGCCATAGGTGTACTCAGGGGACTTTGCAGAAAAAAAAAAAAACTGGGGTTTTTTTCTGTCAGTAACATAACCTGCTGGCTAAAATGAAAAAGCAGAATTCACAAATTATCACCATGCAGGTTCTCTGAAAATATTTTAGCACAATGGTTGGGGAAATGATGTTAAAACACCCTATATAAAATACCCTGGAATGTCTACTTGATAAAAAAAATATGCACTTTCATGATGGTAACACTAACTGGGGGATGCAAAAATACACCAAACTGGAGATAGGCCAAGCATACCTATATATCAAGTTGAAAAACTGACATGCACAAGTCTCTGTCGTGGCCTTTTAGCCCCCAAACAGCCCAAACCTATGCATGGCTGGTATCACTGTACTCAGGAGATGTTGCTCAATACATATTGGGGTGTTGCTTGGCAGTGATGCATAACAGGATCTGTTAATTCATGCCTAAAGTACAAAGTGTGTGGAAAAAAAAACAAAAAAATTACTACCTAAAAGTTTGACAAAGTCTGGTGGTAGAATTAGTGCATGGAAAGTTAAAATACCACCAGTTAAAATACAATAGGGTGTCTACTTTACAAAAATATATGGTTTGATGGGGGTAAAATACATTGGCCGGCCTTGCAAATGTCCCAAATAGGATATATATGCGCAGGTTGACTACATGTCAAAATTCCAAGTTAGAAAATGGATTTGCGTACCTGCCAAATGTTGCCTTTTAGCCCCCAAACAACCCTACAAGCCTATGCATGGGTGGTATCACTGTACTCGAGAGATGTCGCTGCAAACATTTTAGTGTGTGTTTTGGCAGCAATACAAAACAGGGTCTGTGAATTTATACCTGAATTGCAATTTATGTGGAAAAAAAAAAAATACCTATGCGAAGTTTGGCAATGACTGGTGGTAAACTGGCTGCATAGAAAGTGTCAAAATATCCTTATATTAATTCCTTGGGTTGTCTGCTTTAAAAAATATATTATATACATGTGGGGTGTTTTCCAGAGATTTATGAGATAATAGTGTTACAATGTCACTATTGATAAATTTTTTCAAATGTATGTTTTGAAACCGCAATATCCTACTTGTACATATAGCCCTATAACTTGCAAAAAAGCATGTAAACACTGGGTATTTTTAACCCCTTAAGACCGCAGCCAAATGTTGTGATCCAAAAAAAACGTAAACAAAACCTGGCATTTGCGCTATGTCTGTCCAACCGTAATTCACCTCTTTCATATTAAATGCACCCACACTTATTATATATCATTTTATTCAGGGGAAACAGGGCTTTCGTTTAACATCAAATATTTAGGTATGGAACATAATTGAATATGAAAAAAAATATTAAAAAATGGCTTTTACTGCAATACAATACACATATTTGTATTCAGCGATGTCTCACGTATAAAACAGTACCCCCTATGTACAGGTTTTATGGTGTTTTGGGAAGTTACAGGGTCAAATATAACGTGTTACATATTTCAGTTTTTTCACATTGAAATTCGCCAGATTGGTTACGTTGCATTTGAGACCATATGGTAGCCCAGGAATAAGAATTACCCCCATGGTGGTATACCATTTGCAAAAGTAGACAACCCAAGGTATTGCAAATGGATTATGTCCAGTCTTTTTTAGTAGCCACTTGGTCACAAACACTGGCCAAAGTTAGTGTTAATACTTGAAAATGCAAAAAACTAATTTGAACGCAAATATTGGCCAGTGTTTGTGACTAAGTGGCTACTAAAAAAAAACTGAACATACCCCATTTGCAATACCCTGGGTTGTCTACTATTGCAAATGGTATGCCATCATGGGGATAATTTTCATTCCTGGGCTAAAGTACGGTCTCAAAGGCAACATTACCAACCTGGCGAATTTCAATGTGAAAAAACTGAAACGCAAACCTTATATTTTACTAACTTTTGAAAACACCATAAAACCTGTACATGAGGGGTGCTGTTATACTCCGGAGACTTCGCTGAATACATATTCGTGTTTCAAAACCGTAAAACGTATCACAACAATTATATCGTCAGTGTAAGTGCCATTTGTGTGTGAAAAATGCAAAAAATGTCACTGTCACTGACAATATCGTCGTTGCAATATATTTTACTGTTTTGAAACACTAATATTTGTGTTCAGCGAAGTCTTCCGAGTAAAACAGTACCCCCATGTACAGGTTTTATGGTGTCTTGGAAAGTTACAGGGTTAAATATAGTGCTAGAAAATTTAATTCCCTAAACTTTCGGCCTGGGATGTCAGGCAGGTCCTGCAAATTGTAATTAATAAAATTACCTAATTATGTAAAATTATTCCATAAATATATACGTAGTATATAATATATATATATATATATATATATAGATAGAGATATATACGTATATACTTATGTATATAGATATATATTATTTTGTTCTACATGTATTTTGATATCAATATATATATTAATTTTAAAACACACTAAATTATGATTGTTTATATATTTATCTATTTATTATTTTTTTAATTTTATTTTTTAACATATATATATTTATTTTTTATTATATATAAAAATATAATGAAGGGGGGCGGAGCCAACCGCGAGCCGAGCTGGACGTGCACTAGCCGAGCTCCATAGGGAACCGCGGGCAATCAGCGACCATCGAGCACACAGAGCAACATGGGACACCCCAAAATAGGTACCACCCCTGCCCAAGCCTCCCACAAACAGTCCGCTGTAAAAACGGGCACCCTAAATAAATTCTTTAAAGAAAATCCGGCGCAAGACGCCGAAGAGATAGGCCCCAAAATGGCGGCGGACGCTCTATACGAGCACCCTTCATCCTCACCCCCATTAAGCCCAGCCATCTCAGACAGTGCTTCCACCAACATAGATGCTGATCTGAGAGCTATACTCAGCAACTTACCAACTAAACAAGATATAGCAGCTTTGATCCAGAAAATGGAATCCTCCTTTCAAAAAAAATTAGACAACATGGCGGCGGAAGTTAAAGGGGTAGAGGAACGTATGGAATCATTAGAGGATAATCAAGATCACACACTCACACAAGTTAAACAGGTCCAACAAGCACTAGAAGCACAAAACACGCAAATGGCGTTAATGTACAGAGCTATTGACGACCTAGACAATAGGGGGCGACGTAACAACTTAAGGCTGAAAGGTATGCCAGAAGTAGAAGGGGAAAATCTCCCTAAAACACTCCAAGAGCTATTCAATTACCTACTACACAAAGATCCAGCGGAACATATCCTCTTTGACAGAGCTCATAGAGCACTTAGACCAAGGGGTCCAGCCTCAGATGCCCCAAGAGACATAATTTGTCGCCTACACTATTATGGGGTGAAAGAAGAAATCCTCCGCGAACTAAGAAAAACGACTCAACCGCTACTATTTATGGGGGCCCAAATACAAATATACCCGGACCTTTCTTGGATGACGCTGCAAGCAAGACGAATCCTTAAACCCCTGACAGATATCCTGCGTACTAGGAACAATCAAGTACAGATGGGGTTTCCCCCTTTCCTTAACAGCCACTCATAACGGGACCTCCGCTACCGTAACCACAACAGATGATATTGCCACGTTCACCTCTACTTTAAACCTCCCGGACGTACAGATCCCAGATTGGTACGGCCCGATTCAAGCTCCCCATAATTATCCACGTCCTCAGAGAACAAGATGGCAAACTCCGCCAAAGAGGCGTCGCAACGACAACCAACCTCATCTCCGAAACACACAAAGGCAACAGGTTGAACCACAACGAATCTGAAACCTGAGACGGAAATACGACATAGAAAAGAATTGAAAACCATATAAATTGCCAGAAATACATCTTTATTCACAGGTTAACACACTCTTTGGAGCCCGCTCAAGACTGCTCACAAAGGGACTGAGACATTGGTTTCACACAGTACATGGCTCCATCGGCCTTTCCTCCGAGCAGCACGTCTCCTGTTCAAATAGACTTCTCGGGCCTCACATGAAGCCTCAACTCTTGGAGAATTCCGTCATCACTTGACCCACGTGAAGCCTGGGCTTACGACGTGGCAGCTCTTCTACAATGCCTTGTACCAAGCCGGAGAAGAGACATCGGAACTATCCCAGTGACTTTCACCACCAGGCTGAGATAGGCACCATAGAACTTGGCGCCCACGCCTGAAGGGCTCCGCTCACCCCCGAACTTACCTGACCAGGGAGCATACGATCTTGATGTATACCAAAAGGTTTCTGGTTGTGTTGTTATGCATTCCACTAGATAAACCTAATGTACTCCTCTGCTCCCTCTCCTGTCCTCCCTCCCTGCCCTCTGGGCCGCCAGCCCGCTCTCCTTGCTTCTCACAGGCGGTGGGGGGTCGGGGTGGCCCCGGAGGGAGACCCCGGTTCCTCCCCTCCCTCCCCCGCTCTTTTCATCCTTCACACCTTTCTGTTAATGTATTTTGACATGTATATGGGGGTGTCGGGGGGGGGGGGGTTCGGGGGTCCTGAGAAGTTACTACCAGGAGAAAGCTTTCGAGAGTGCTGACCATAACTGAAGCCACACACAACATAACATACAAACGGGCCAGGAGACCCGATCATGGCAAGTAAAGCCCACATATGTCCCAATTCCTTACTAAGACTTAACACCCGAAATCCATCTCCGCACATAAGTTGACAGGTGAATTGCCCGCCACCCCTCCCTAAACCACTCAAAACAACTTAGACTTACCCCCCCACCACTGACTGCGAGATACTCTGCAGCAGCATTACAAGCCCCAGCGGTGCCGTATTTGTATCCCCGAGACCACCCAATACACTCAGGGAAAGCCACCGGCTAAAAGGGCTTATCACCCACAAAACAAACGCACTCTCAATCGCTCGCTCCAGAGTTTATCCAAAGTCTTTGTATATAGTTGGATTTAATCCGGTTTTTTCATTGTTACATTGGAATCTGCACTTAATACTCTTTTTATTTGAGTCGATCTCTCTTATATATTGTTTTCAGTGTATCCACTGTTAACACACTTACATTATTCAATACTCCCGGAAGCAGTGACATCACATAGATAACCAAACATGGCAACCATTCGCATAACGACCCTAAACACGAGGGGGCTTAACTCACCAACCAAAAGATCCCTAGCTCTACAGGAACTTCACACTCTCAGAACGGACATAGCGTTTCTACAAGAAACACACTTTAAAGCTAACTCAGCCCCAACCCTTCGCAATAAACACTACCCAACAGGGTACTTTAGTAATTATGAAAGCTCCAAATCTAAAGGGGTAGCCATTCTGATAGGAAAACACATACCCTTCACATTCCTGTCACACCAATCAGTCTCAGATGGTAGGCTTTTGATAGTCAAAGGGAAGATAGGGAACACCGTAGTGACACTTGCCAATCTATACCTCCCTAACAGCAAACAATGCAAACATACACGCAAATATCTTAATGCAGTGGACAAAGCCACGGAAGGGATTCTTATATTAGGGGGAGACTTCAACATCTCATTAGATTCTGACTTGGACACAACCTCCAAATCCACTAAATACAACGCGACCTCCAGGTCTAGAATCGTTAAAATCCTAGACAATCACCACCTTTTTGACTGTTGGTGAAGAACACACCCCATCTCCCGGGATTACTCCTTTTTCTCAGCGGTTAAACACACATACTCGAGACTGGACATGCTCTTCCTACAACACAGACACCTACACCTCATACATTCATGCGAGTACGGCTCCATTACATGGTCCGATCATGGTCCCCTATCTATGTCAATTCGGATACCTAACCTGATCCCATCTAGATCAAAATGGAAACTTAATGACTCACTACTCAACGACCCGACACATGTAGCCCAAATACGAGAGACGCTCACTAACTACTTTGAGGAAAACAGTACACCTACAGTTTCACCCACAGTAATCTGGGAGGCCCATAAAGCCGTAGTAAGGGGACACATAATTGCCCTAGCGTCGAGGCACAAGAAAGCGAGGGAGGCCCAAATTACCTCTCTCACAGCGGACATTAGACGCTTAGAAAACGCTCACAAACTACACATGAGCCTAGATACCTACAAAGAACTCATAGACAAGCGCTCTACCCTCCAAACACTTCTGAATGCGAAAATTCAAAGGTCGCTCCTATACACTAGACACAAGTACTACACCCAGAGCGGAAAATGCGGCCGCATGTTGGCCAGGGCGATACAAAAAGAGAGGCAACAAACGTACATAACCCACATTAAAAAATCCTCAGGGACAGTAACCCATTTACTGCCTGGCATAATTCACTCTTACTACTCAAGCCTATATAATCTAAGACCCCAACCACCTGATCCAGGCGACATCCAAAATTTCTTCACAAAGAGACTAGCACAGACAATTCCCCCAAATGCCAGGCAAATACTAGACTTTCCACTCACATCCGAAGAAGTCTCCCTAATTATAAGAGTACTACCGCTGGGAAAGAGTCCCGGGCCAGATGGCTTTACGGCCAAATACTTCAAAACTTTCTCCACAATCCTGAACAAACCATTCCTAACGGCATTCAATTCCTTAAACCATGGGTACACTTTACCGCGAGAAACATTAGAAGCGCACATTACACTTATTCCCAAACCAGGCAAGGATCTTTCGGAATGTGGCAGCTACAGGCCCATTTCGCAAATAAATATTGACCTAAAATTTTTTACAAAGATACTGGCTGTCCGCCTCAAACCATACTTGCAGGGACTAGTTCACCCAGACCAAGCCGGGTTCGTGCTGGGGCGAGAAGCAAAAAATAATACCACCAAAGTGCTGAATCTCATGTATCATGCAAAGACGAAAGGGGACCCGAGCCTTATCCTCACGATCGACGCCGAAAAGGCGCTTGACAGGGTGGACTGGTCCCTGCTAACAGCCACAATGCAGGCCATGGGCTTCGGTCCCAACTGGCTATCGTGGCTCTCCGCTATTTACTCCAAGCCCGGTGCAAAAATAATGGCCAAGGGTCAATGGCCAACTCTCGGACACAGTTCTCATCTCTAATGGCACGAGACAAGGGTGTCCTCTATCCCCCCTTCTTTTCATCCTAACACTAGAACCCTTCCTTCAGGGAATCAGAAACAACCCGAATATCCAAGGCATACAAATAGCCGACCGGGAATACAAAGTATCTACCTTCGCAGATGATTTATTATACACAATAAGAAACCCTGAAACCTCACTACCCCACCTGTTACAAGATATTGACCTATATGGCCTAGTGTCCAACTACAAAATGAATAGTAGCAAAAGTGAGATCCTCCCCTTGAACATTCCAAAGGGGTTGGAGACCAGACTTAAACAGACATACCCCTTCCATTAACCGCAGAACTCTGTGAGGTACCTGGTGTGGTGACATTCTGTCATCAAACTAACATGGTGACCAGGGGTCATGTGATCAAGTTCATGTCGATCTTTCTTACAGGGGGATAAGCTTTACTTTGATATGGTAAGTAGGTAATTCAATACCTTTACAAGTCAGGAGAGAGATAGCCACTCCCCCCACTATCCTCATTTCTCTCTGTTCCTTCTTGGCTCTGCTGCTGAGCAGATGTGCAGACGCCATATGCTATCTTGGTGAACCATGTTATACTCTGTTGCTTCCTTTTCTTCCTTGGTGGATGTGATGTTGGACTTGCAGCAGTGAGCCATTACTAGATGTGAAGGCCTAACCGTGGGTGAGATCAAACGTGTGGGGAAGGGGATTACTATATAGATAGATAGATTTAAAAGGGTTGTTGCTCCGTGGGTCTGGGCTGTGTGTTTGTGATACATTTATAGTATTGTGTTGTTCCTCCTAAATAAATACCTTTTAATGTAGACGAACCTTGTGTAAAATATATATATTAATTTGGTGATTACACCACACCTGGGAATAAAATTGACGAACTCCCTAAATAAAACATATGACCTCAACTTTCCCCCACTAATGGCCAACATAGACAGGGACTTAAGAACTTGGAACAAACCTCAATTCAGCTGGCTCTGCAGAGTACACATCTTAAAAATGGACATCTTGCCGAAATTCCTTTACATTTTACAAACATTACCCATAAAGATTCCAACCCCTTTTCTTCAAGACGGTAAAGCACTACTTCTCCAACTTCCTGTGGGCTGGAAAACACCCAAGGACTCAATACACAAAATTAACGAGACACAAAACACAAGGCGGCCTGGGGACACCAGACATAGAGACATACCATAGGGCAGTAATTCTACCCCGAATCTACGATTGGATTAACAATTATAACCAGAAACAATGGGTACAAATAGAAGCGACCAGCTTACAAGTTCACATTAGAATACTACCTTGGCATGACACAGGCCTAGAACTAGTCTGCCCGAACCACAAGGACCACCCGACAATAATCCCTACACTAAGATACTGGAACAATATCAAGAAACTCGAACATATTGCCCCGCATCCATCCCCATTGTACCCAATTACAGGAAATCCATACTTCGAACCAGGCATTCCACAGAATGCTTACCGAGACTTTGGGAACCGACAGGAGCAATTACTCCTGAAAGACGTACTAAATAGCCAGGGAATGGTTCCAATTTCGGATCTAATCCCCACACCCACGCACACACCAATGCAGAGTTACAAATTCACGCAACTCACGCACTTCCTACAAACGCATCCTTCCCTCTCACAGGGTGACAGACCATTGACGGTATTCGAATCTAGATCCTTTTTGGGGACTATGACAAAGAAACACATCACCGTGTTCTATAAAATCTTACTGTCATGCCTTAATTATGATATCCTCTTACTTCCTGGTTCCACGGAGCTTAGCCACACCTCTTCATGACACGGTCTCCCTATTTAATCTGACCGCACCAGCTGATCGACGCTGGATTATTGAACTACGTTCCGTACTCACGAACCGGCTGCAACATCATTGTGAAAGCCCTCTGTTACCGGACCGGACTGGAAGACTTCAAGTTCCCTTCACCTTTCCTCATCCACAACTAAAGCTGAACTCTCTCCATTCAGGATAAACCGCCTCTGAGGAAATCTCGGGAACCAGTGTTCTATGTGCCGGAAGCTAAGTAAAACCTCTGTAATAAGCGTTGCATCTCAAAGCTGTTCTTTCCTGTCTCCAAAGTCCTTCGTTAAAACAAACCCGTTACAGCTAACTTCAACTCATACTTTGTCTCAGTTAGCTGCATCTATCTTGCTTCAGTTAAAGTCTATGGAACAGCTATTGTAACTTCTATCACCTAATTCATTAATACTACTAAAGGACTCTTTCTGATTCAGTGTCTGCTAATTGCTATCGTTTACTACTTAAAGCTACAGTGCCTATAATTGTGGACTTCAGTTATCGTTTACTACTTAAAGCTACAGTGCCTATAATTGTGGACTTCAGTTATCGTTTACTACTTAAAGCTACAGTGCCTATAATTGTGGACTTCAGTTATCGTTTACTACTTAAAGCTACAGTGCCTATAATTGTGGACTTCAGTTATCGTTTACTACTTAAAGCTACAGTGCCTATAATTGTGGACTTCAGTTATCGTTTATTACTTAAAGCTACAGTGCCTATAATTGTGGACTTCAGTTATCGTTTACTACTTAAAGCTACAGTACCTGTAATTTGGAATTAAAGTCAATACCTTTTACTTTTTATAATAAATATTCAAACTATACGAAATCTGCAGTTGTGTTCCTTCATAACAAATGTTTAGACGTGACACTTACAGACGGATCTTCACGCCCACCTCCCAGAATTCACAAAGTCTTGGGAAAAAGACTTAAAGATCACACTAACATCTGACGATTGGGGAACTATATTTAGAAATACCTTTAAGTCCTCTAGCAATACTACCACCCAAGAGAGTAACTATAAGCGCATATCTAGATGGCACTTTACCCCAACCAGAATTTGCAAATTCTTTCCAAATTCCTCCAATCTCTGCTGGAGATGCAAAAATTATACAGGGACCCCGGGCCACATCTGGTGGTTCTGCAACATAATACAATCATACTGGAGAAAAATAACCACCATAATAACACTTATAACTGGCTACGCAATCCCACAATCTCCTGAGGCTCTCCTATTCATGCTCTTCCCCAACCCTCTACCAAAATTAACGCTCATCTTGCTCTATCATCTGCTTACAGCAGCAAATAGTCTAATTCCTCTCAAATGGAAGCAAACCAAACCCCCATCCATCAGGGAATGGATAATCAAAGTAGACACCATCAGGCAGATGGATGAGCTCTCACACTCCTTCTCTGGCACGTACGACGTGTTTACATATACCTGGGCACCTTGGGACAAGTACATTAAAGACTCTGCTTTATCTCCACTCCACGATACATAGCCCACTTGGTCTACTGTGAGCTAGACCGATGACTACCTAACCTATCTGTAGCCACACCATTGCACACTACTTTTTCTACCTCACCGAACTAATGTTTACTGTTATCTAAGTTGACATCAATGTATTTTAGAAATTTGTCATGCTATGACCACTCCTAAGTATGAAACTGTTGTAACACTCGTGCACATTGTAACGCATTACCTGTTATGAGATTTTTGACTCCATCCTTTTCATACGATGTAAAGTGCAAAGTTAAACAATAAAAGTTTATAAAAAAAAAAAACACAATATAATGAAAATTATATATTTAATCAATATCATTGTACGTGTATTTTGATATGAATATATATAACTGCAATTTTACTAACCGTAAATTCCTTTTTCCTTAATATGGTGGCAGTACAATAGGGATGTACTCTTCCCATAGGCAAGCATCTGAAAGAAATTAATTAACATAAAAAGTTCCTCCCCTTACCAGGTATAAGAGACCCTGCAGCCTTAGGACCTCAGTACGTGTCAAGAAAACCACAGTGGAACCACAAAAAAAAACTCAAAAAAAAAAAAAAAAACTTAATTAGATAAAGGGAGGGTGTGCTGTACTGCCACCATATTAAGGAAAAAGGAATTTACGGTGAGTAAAATTGCAGTTTTTCCAGGCATATGGTGGCAGTACAATAGGGATATATCGAGATCCCAAGTAAGGGCGGGAATTAGTCCAAAACAGCTTGTAACACCTTGTGCCCGAATTCGGCGTCAGAGGCAGAGAATATGTCTAGCCTGTAATGCTTCACAAAGGTGTTGAAAGAAGACCAGGTAGCTGCTTTACATATCTCTTCCGGAGATGCACATGCTTTTTCGGCCCAAGACGTAGCCATGGCTCTAGTGGAATGAGCTTTCAAAGAAACAGGTATAGGAAGGTTCGATGAAGAATAAGCCAACTTTATAACCTCAACCAACCATCTTGCCAAAGTGGCTTTGGATGCAACTTGACCTTTGAATTTACCAAAGAAATTCATGAAAAAATGATCAGTTTTTCTAAATGTAGAGGAGCGTTCTAAGTAGATTTTAAGCGACCTCCCTACATCCAGTAGGTTCCAATCAAATTCCCAATCCTGCTTAGCCGGACCAATGAAGGAAGGCAGACAAATAGGTTGGTTGATAACTTTAGAGGAGATGACTTTCGGAAGAAATGAAGGGAACATAACCACCTTATCCGGATAAAACTTAGTAAAGTCAGGAGAAGAGGACAGCGCCTGCAGTTCTCCAATTCTCTTAGCTGAAGTAATTGCTACTAGAAACAAGGATTTTAGGGACACATTCTTGAAAGAGGCATTTTCTAGTGGCTCAAAAGGTTGAGAACAAAGACATTTTAAAACTAAGGACAAATCCCAAGAGGGAAACCAGACTTTTATAGGAGGCCTTAAGATCCTTACTGCTTTAAAAAAAATCTCCTAATGAGAGGACTAGAAGCCCAATTCTTTACCAAAAAATGACAGCAGAAACTTGGACCTTGAGGGTAGACCGACTAAAACCCTGTTCAAGACCATCTTGCAAAAAATGAAGGATTGTGTCAGCAGACGGATGGGCTCTAATGCAATCTTTAGCAATGCACCAGTGAAGAAATCTTGTCCAAATTTTCAAGTATATAGAAGAGGTAGAGCTCCTAGTGGAGTTTAAAAGCAATTGAAACCTCTCTTTTTTTAATACCCTTATGATGCAGAATCAGCCTTGCAGCAGCCAACTGTCAATTTGAACATCTCCAATACTTCCACTGGGACATCTGCGTTTTCCAGAAGATCCGGCGTAACTGGAAGAGTCCAGTACTTTAAAGTCATATTCCTCAAACCCGAGAACCAGCTGCGATTTGTCCAGTATGGCCAGGAGACGTGCTTGATCCACAGACACTTTGTGAAGAATTCTCGGAATTAAGCTTACCGGGGGGAAATATGTAAGCAAGGGGAAATTCCACCGGATTGAAAGACGGTCTATTACCAGAGGTCTGTCCATCCTGAAAAGGGAGGCAAACGCTCTTACTTTTGTATTTGATCTTCTTGCCATAAGGTCTATAACTGGAAGGCCGAATCTCCCCACCAGCTGAGCAAAGACTACTTGATTGAGCGACCACTCGTACTGGGACCATCTTGATCTGCTTAAATCGCCTGCAACAATGTTGTCTATCCCCTGAATGTGAACGGCTGAAATGTCTTCCAGATGGTACTGTGCCCAGGACATAATTCGAGAGCAAAGAAGGTACCGTATATACTCGAGTATAAGCCGAGTTTTTCAGCCCATTTTTTGGGCTGAAAAACCCCAACTCGGCTTATACTCGAGTCAAGGTCTGTATTATGGCAATTTGCATTGCCATAATACAGACTGGGGGAGAGGGGGGCTGGCAGAGCTGTAACTTACCTGTTCTGCAGCTCCTGTCAGCTCTCTCCTCCTCTGCGCCGTCCGGTCAGCACCTCGGTCAGCTCCCAGTGTAAGTCTCGCGAGAGCCGCGGCTCTCGCGAGACTTACAGTGTAAGCTGACAGAAGAGCAGAACGGACGGCGCAGAGGAGGAGAGAGCTGACAGGAGCTGCAGAACAGGTAAGTTACAGCTCTGCCAGCCCCCCTCTCCCCCCCACTGAACTGCCACTGGACCACCAGGGAAGGAGAGCCCCCCCCCCCCCGCCATATATCAATCAGGGAGGGGGGACGAAAAAAAAAAATATATAAATAAAAAGAAATAATAATAAAAAAAATTAATAATAAAAAAAGGGGTATAAGGACCACTATGGGAGGGGGGGGGGGTATAAGGACCACTATGGGAGGGAGGGGGTGGGTTAAGGACCACTATGGGAGGGAGGGGGGTGATAAGGACCACTATGGGAGGGAGGGGGGTGATAAGGACCACTATGGGAGGGAGGGGGGTGATAAGGACCACTATGGGAGGGAGGGGGGTGATAAGGACCACTATGGGAGGGAGGGGGGTGATAAGGACCACTATGGGAGGGAGGGGGGTGATAAGGACCACTATGGGAGGGAGGGGGGTGATAAGGACCACTATGGGAGGGAGGGGGGTGATAAGGACCACTATGGGAGGGAGGGGGGTGATAAGGACCACTGTGGGAGGGAGGGGGGTGATAAGGACCACTATGGGAGGGAGGGGGGTATAAGGACCACTATGGGAGGGAGGGGGGTATAAGGACCACTATGGGAGGGAGGGGGGTATAAGGACCACTATGGGAGGGAGGGGGGTATAAGGACCACTATGGGAGGGAGGGGGGTATAAGGACCACTATGGGAGGGAGGTATAAGGACCACTATGGGAGGGAGGGGGGTATAAGGACCACTATGGGAGGGAGGGGGGTATAAGGACCACTATGGGAGGGAGGGGGGTATAAGGACCACTATGGGAGGGAGGGGGGTATAAGGACCGCTATGGGAGGGAGGGGGGGTATAAGGACCACTATGGGAGGGAGGGGGGGGATAAGGACCACTAGGGAGGGGGGTATAAGGACCACTATTGGAGGGAGGGGGGGATAAGGACCACTATGGGAGGGAGGGGGGGTATAAGGACCACTATGGGAGGGAGGGGGTGGGATAAGGACCACTATGGGAGGGAGGGGGGTATATGGACCACTATGGGAGGGAGGGGGGGATAAGGACCACTATGGGAGGGAGGGGGTGGGTTAAGGACCACTATGGGAGGGAGGGGGGTGATAAGGACCACTATGGGAGGGAGGGGGGTGATAAGGACCACTATGGGAGGGAGGGGGGTGATAAGGACCACTATGGGAGGGAGGGGGGTGATAAGGACCACTATGGGAGGGAGGGGGGTGATAAGGACCACTATGGGAGGGAGGGGGGTGATAAGGACCACTATGGGAGGGAGGGGGGTATAAGGACCACTATGGGAGGGAGGGGGGTATAAGGACCACTATGGGAGGGAGGGGGGTATAAGGACCACTATGGGAGGGAGGGGGGTATAAGGACCACTATGGGAGGGAGGGGGGTATAAGGACCACTATGGGAGGGGAGGGGGGTATAAGGACCACTATGGGAGGGAGGGGGGTATAAGGACCACTATGGGAGGGAGGGGGGTATAAGGACCACTATGGGAGGGAGGGGGGTATAAGGACCGCTATGGGAGGGAGGGGGGGGGTATAAGGACCACTATGGGAGGGAGGGGGGGGGATAAGGACCACTAGGGAGGGGGGTATAAGGACCACTATTGGAGGGAGGGGGGGATAAGGACCACTATGGGAGGGAGGGGGGGTATAAGGACCACTATGGGAGGGAGGGGGTGGGATAAGGACCACTATGGGAGGGAGGGGGGTGATAAGGACCACTATGGGAGGGAGGGGGGTATAAGGACCACTATGGGAGGGAGGGGGGTATAAGGACCACTATGGGAGGGAGGGGGGTATAAGGACCACTATGGGAGGGAGGGGGGTATAAGGACCACTATGGGAGGGAGGGGGGTATAAGGACCACTATGGGAGGGAGGTATAAGGACCACTATGGGAGGGAGGGGGGTATAAGGACCACTATGGGAGGGAGGGGGGTATAAGGACCACTATGGGAGGGAGGGGGGTATAAGGACCACTATGGGAGGGAGGGGGGTATAAGGACCGCTATGGGAGGGAGGGGGGGTATAAGGACCACTATGGGAGGGAGGGGGGGGATAAGGACCACTAGGGAGGGGGGTATAAGGACCACTATTGGAGGGAGGGGGGGATAAGGACCACTATGGGAGGGAGGGGGGGTATAAGGACCACTATGGGAGGGAGGGGGTGGGATAAGGACCACTATGGGAGGGAGGGGGGTATATGGACCACTATGGGAGGGAGGGGGGGATAAGGACCACTATGGGAGGGAGGGGGTGGGTTAAGGACCACTATGGGAGGGAGGGGGGTGATAAGGACCACTATGGGAGGGAGGGGGGTGATAAGGACCACTATGGGAGGGAGGGGGGTGATAAGGACCACTATGGGAGGGAGGGGGGTGATAAGGACCACTATGGGAGGGAGGGGGGTGATAAGGACCACTATGGGAGGGAGGGGGGTATAAGGACCACTATGGGAGGGAGGGGGGTATAAGGACCACTATGGGAGGGAGGGGGGTATAAGGACCACTATGGGAGGGAGGGGGGTATAAGGACCACTATGGGAGGGAGGGGGGTATAAGGACCACTATGGGAGGGAGGGGGGTATAAGGACCACTATGGGAGGGAGGGGGGTATAAGGACCACTATGGGAGGGAGGGGGGTATAAGGACCACTATGGGAGGGAGGGGGGTATAAGGACCACTATGGGAGGGAGGGGGGTATAAGGACCGCTATGGGAGGGAGGGGGGGGTATAAGGACCACTATGGGAGGGAGGGGGGGGGATAAGGACCACTAGGGAGGGGGGTATAAGGACCACTATTGGAGGGAGGGGGGGATAAGGACCACTATGGGAGGGAGGGGGGGTATAAGGACCACTATGGGAGGGAGGGGGTGGGATAAGGACCACTATGGGAGGGAGGGGGGTATATGGACCACTATGGGAGGGAGGGGGGGGATAAGGAACACTATGGGAGGGAGAAGGGGGATAAGGACCACCATGGGAGGGGAGGGTAAGGACCACTAGGGGAGGGGTGAGTCAGGACCACTGGGGGGGGGGGGGGGGTGAAGGAACACAGGGGTGGGGAGGTAAGGACCACTAAGGGAGGAGGAGGGGAAGTCAGGACATATGGGGGGGGAGGGGGCGGCAAAATTTGTTTTGCCTACGGCGGCAAATATCCTTGCACCGGCCCTGCACACACTGCATTCACACACTGCATTCATACACACACACGCTGCACTCATGCACGCACACACGCTGCACTCATGCACGCACACACGCTGCACTCATGCACGCACACACGCTGCACTCATACACACACGCTGCACTCATACACACACGCTGCACTCATACACACACGCTGCACTCATACACACACGCTGCACTCATACACACACGCTGCACTCATACACACACGCTGCACTCATACACACACACGCACACACTGCATTCATTATACACACACTGTAAATAAATATTCAATTAATATATTTTTTTTAGGATCTAATTTTATTTAGAAATTTACCAGTAGCTGCTGCATTTCCCACCCTAGTCTTATACTCGAGTCAATAAGTTTTCCCAGTTTTTTGGGATAAAATTAGGGGCCTCGGCTTATATTCGGGTCGGCTTATACTCGAGTATATACGGTACATTTTTTTTTACTTTTGTACCGCCTTGTTTGTTCAGGTAGGACACGGTAGTCTGATTGTCCGACTGGATCTTTACAGCTTTCCTGAAAATTAAAACTTTGAACTCTTGAAGGGCGTAGAGGACTGCAAGCATTTCTCTGAAATTTGACGATTCCTTTGTTTCGTCTTTTGACCAAACACCCCGCCTTAAGTGATAACCTAGGTGAGCTCCCCAACCTGTTTTTAATGCATCTGTTGAAATTACTACCCAGGATCTTAGGTGAAAGGACCGGCCTTTTGTAAGGAATTTTTCCTGTAGCTACCAAGAGATTCTTTCTTTTGTATGATTTGATATATACATGATTGCATCCAAGTCTTCTTTCTTTTTTGACCATTGTGTAAGTATTTCCCATTGTAAGGGCCTTGATTCCGCTCTGGCCCATTTTACTGCTGGAATCGTAGAGGTCAGATGACCCAAAACCTGCATGCCTTTTCTTACGGAACATTCTGATACCTGAAGAAGATTCGATATCAACTTCTTTATCTTTGTCTTCTTTGTGCTTGAAAGATTAATCGACAGGGTATCTGACTTTACCAAAAACCCTAAAAATAGGATGGACTTTGAAGGGGTAAGATGTGACTTTTCTAGATTTATGATCCACCCATGTTCTTCCAGGATTTTTAGAGTGTAGGCCACATCCGAAATCAGCGTGGTTCTTGTATCTGCTTTTATCCACCAGTCGTCCAAATAGGGTACGATTGTGATACCCTGTAGCCTTAAAAGTGCAGTGATTGGCGTGAGGATCTTTGTAAAAATCTTGGGTGCTGAGGCTAGCCCGAACGGGAGAGCCTTGAACTGAAAATGGATATTCTTTCCTTTCTTTATAGCAAACCTGAGGTATCTTCTTGAGCTCACAGCCATAGGAACATGCAGATAGGCATCCTTTAGATCGAAGGTGGCCATAAAATCTTGTACATCAACTACTGGTAAATTCTCCCATTTATCATCCTCCTGTATTTTCACAATACTTTTAAAATCACTGGCAATAAAGGCTCTTTTCTCTGGGTTCTTCCATTCCCTGAAAATTAAATCCAGCATCTTTTGTTGGATTGGAAAAAAATTTACTCCTGGTTATATCTGCTGTCTCATCAGCAAGGACCATAGTAACCTCTTTAATACATTTCCTCAGCTCATCACGAGGAAACCCCACTTCATTATCAGAAGATTCATTAGAGGATTCAGAATCCGAAAAGGAACATTCCCCAGAAGAGAGTTCTGAACCAGAAGGTGTCCTCTTCCTTTTAGCTCTATGTTTATTAGGTTTAACTGGAGAAGTCTGAGTTGTTTCTTTAAAAGATTCAAAGGTTTGGGCAAGATTATCCTGAAACCAAGACAAAAAAAGACTTAATTTCTTGTTGCTTGGATTTTTCTAGCGATAATGAGGAGCAATTATTACAGATTTTCCTCTTGAACCCCTCTGGCAAAGGAGTGGAGCATTCACTACAACATAGATGTTTAGACTACTGGCTTTTTTAGAAACAGGAGTAGGAACCTTGTCTTTATCCAAATTATCCATAGAAACAGGGCTAGACATATCTGTAATACACAAATTTAAAAAAATATTTGAATTCCAATTTAATCATTTCATCTAGAAAGTTTTAAAGAATAGAAGCCATCAGGATCCTACCTCTAAAACCTCTGACCCGTGTGGGGGGGGCTGGTTACACGGGAGATCTTCAATGTAAAGCATCCATGCTGACAGACAGATCTGCACAGCATATATAGGCATTTCACTTTAAATTTGGCGCCATTTTTGGGGAGTTCAGACCGCGCACGCAAAACCACCCGGGCGTGTGTTCCACCGCTGTGCGCATGCTCCTCCGATGGGCAGGGATTCGCTGCCCTAAAGGACCGCCTCCTTGTTTAGCCGGTGACCTCACGCGGCATTTTCATACCTGCCTCCATAATTGCAGGATGTCCAGTGGCCGTTCAGCGCTCCACCCGGGAGGCTATCAGGCCGGATCCCCCTGGCAGCAACCCATGTGCCTCACCACTGCTTCCATCTTCCAGATGCCGACCGTTCCTGTTGGAACAAGAAAGAGAACTGAGGTCCTAAGGCTGCAGTGTCTCTTATACCTGGTAAGGGCAGGAACTTTTTATGTTAATTAATTTCTTTCAGATGCTTGCCTATGGGAAGAGTACATCCCTATTGTACGGCCACCATATGCCTGGAAAATATAATTATGTATATATTAATATTAAAATACACATAGTGTATGTATATTTATGTGTGTGTGTATATATATATATATATATACACACACACACACACACACACACATATAATCTTATTTTTACACTGTTTTAACATTTGTTTTATTTTTTTTCAGACCGCAGGGGGAGTACCTGTCATTACAGGCACTCCCCCTGCTGGCATTGACATGGATCACATGGCCCGAAGAGGACAGAGGGGGACTCCCTGGGCTCCCAGGTAAGTCCCCCATACCGCGATCGCCGGCGACCTGGTAAGTACAAAAGATCGCAGGACGTTCTATGCCGTCCTGCGGCGTTTAGAGCCACCAAAATAAGGACGGCAGAGAATGTCCTGCGGTCTTAAGGGGTTAAACTCCGGACACAATTTTGAATCTATTTAGTAGTTTTTTTCATTAGCTTTTGTAGGCGAGTAAAAGATTTTTCAAGTAAAAGTCAAAACATTTTTTTCAATTTTGGGTCATATTTTGAAAAAAAAAAAAAAAATTAAATGACATGAAATTTTATAAATAATGGTATGTAAAGAAAGCCCTTTTTGTCCTGAAAAAAAAAAAAAACAATCTATAATTTGTATTTGTATAAAAAAAAAAAGAGGAAAATTACAGCTAAACACAAACACCACAAAAGTGTAAAAAGAGGCCTGGTCCTTAACGTACAACATCGCAAAAACAGACCGGTCCTTAACCCCTTAAGGACACAGCTTCAGAAGCTGGACATACCCTTAAGGACACAAGCAATTATTGCATTTTTTGTGTTTGTGTTCAAATGCAATTTGCATCTCTCATTTATTGTACCAACACATATTATATACTGTTTTTTAGACAACAAAATGGGCTTTAATTTGATGTGACATATACATATATAAATTCTCATTTATTCCCCAAAAAAATGCAAGATAATGTGGAAAAAAAACAGCTTTTTTTCACCAAGTTTTGGCAATAATAATGTGTGCATAATATGTCCAGCTTAGGAAAAGTAATTCAAAATAAATTCATTTATGTGTCTTGATTTACAAAATGCATAATATGTGTAGGATTTCAGCTTATTTTGAAAGTTACAGGTCACAAACTACAAGGTCTAAAATAAAATTTCAATGTGAAACAATTTTAGAAGTTGATATGTTTGTCTTGGAAGTTTAATACCCATTACAGGAAACAAAATTGCCAAACAAAAGTATATATTTATATAAAGTAGACATCACAGGCTATTTACCTAAGGTTAGTTTGACACTTTTTGCATAGCCATTTCACCGCCAATCTCTGCTAAATGTTGGAGTTAAATTTAATTTTCTCTCTATTTTGGCATATACACATATTACAAGGTTTTTGTAATGTGTATTTCATAAACCTAGTATGTGCTATCCCTGTACAGAACCCCATATTGTGTTCAGCTACATCTGCTGAGTAAAACGACATTGTATACCTTTGCCCCTATTCTGTGAAGCTACAATGCAATATAGGAGACCATGCTATTTCAGTTTCTATAGTTGGAATTTTCATAGATGGTCATATGTCTGATTTTGTGGCACTATAGCCATTTGACTGTTCAAATAACCCCGCAAAGGTCTTCCATTTGAGAAAGCAGACACTCCAGGGTATTTTATTAGGCATATATTATACCTTAACTTGCCACCATTTTTTCACCAATTTCAAATTTTGTGGTGAGAAAAAAAATACATACATGTTGCATTTTCGCTGAGTATTTCTTATCATGATATGTACCATTGTCATAAAATCCCCTAAATTATGCTCAGTTACATCTTCTGAGTAAAAAAAATATGCCCAATGTATGACCTAGACACTATTTTGTGAAGTTACAGTGCTGTGAAAGACGTGACAAGTTCAGGTTTTTAAGTGTGAATTTACATGGAGAGTTTTAATGGGTCCGTATTCTATTTTTAAATATGTTAGCAGGCTGCTTTTTCCAACTACCCAAAAAAGGCATACTATTTCTTAAAGAACACGCCCGAGAGTATTTCAAAAGGCAAATTTTGAACCTTAGCGTGGGATAATTTTTCCGTTAGCTTGTACCAGGTGTAGTGGTAATAAGCATTTTTTCTGCCTTTTTGACACACATTGAGTTTGTACTGTATATTTTGCAAACCTTATGTGTGCTACCACTGTATAATACTTTATATGTTGCTCAACTATGTTGTCTGAGTACAGCAATAGCCCCGTATGTACCTTTGCCAGGTATATGTGGACGTTGACGGGGCACATTTCAGACACAGCCATTGCAGGTATTTTCAAACTTTGAATTTTTACGCTGTGTTGTTACCCCACTTTAGAGGTTTTTTTTTTTTAGCAGGCTATATATATCATACTATTCTTTAAAGTAGACATCCCAGAGTATTTCAAAAGGCATATTTTGAACCTTAGCGTGGGATCATTTTTCTGCTAGCTTGTACCAAGTGTAGTGGTAAGCATTTTTTTCTGCTTTTTTGATACACAGTGAGTTTGTACTGTGTATTTTGCAAACCTTATGTGTGCTACAGCTATACAATACATCCTAATTAGTTCAGCTATGTTGTCTGAGCACAGCAATACCCCCAAAATTACCTTTGCCAGGTATATGCGGACATTGAAAGGGCACATTTGAGACACAGCCATTTAAGTTTTTTTCAAACTTTACATTTTTACGCTGTGTCCATACCCCACTTTGGAGGTTTTTTTGTAGGTTAATTATTCCAGCTACCCCATAAAGGCATACCATTTCTTAACCCCTTAAGGACCAAACTTCTGGAATAAAAGGGAATCATGACGTGTCACACACGTCATGTGTCCTTAAGGGGTTAAAGAAGACACCCTAGGGTATTTCAAAAGACGTGTTTTGAACCTTAGCGTGAAATATTTTTTCCGCTAGCTTATACCAAGTGTAGTGGTAATAAGCATTTTTTATGCCTTTTTGACACTCAATGAGTTTGTAATATATATTTTGCAAACCGTATATGTGCTACAGCAGTATAATACATCATATGTTGCTCCGCTATGTCATCTGAGTACAGCAATACCCACCTATGTACCTTTACCAGGTATATGACAACGTTGAAGGGGCACATTTTTACGCTGGGTCCATGCCCCACTTTGGAATTTTTTTTTTAATAGGTTGTGTTTTCCAATTACCTCACAAAGGCATACTATTTCCTAAAGAAGAAACCCCAGGGTGTTTCAAACGGCATATTTGAAACCTTAGCGTGGTATCATTTTTTCGCTAGCCTGCACCAAGTGTAGCGGTAATACGCATTTCCCCCCTTTTTTAAACATTTTTTTTTTTACTTTTAAAAAGTTTTATTTAGCTTTTAACAACTTATTTTACTATTTTAAAACTTTGTTTAAACTTTTCAAAAGTTTTTTTTCCCACTTTTAACCCCTAACTAGCCTAACCGTATATCCCCAAATTTCAGTGATCAAAGGGCAAGGAAGGGGTTAAATTTTATTTGAAAGAGGTGAGGGGGGTGGGATTTTGTAACTGTTTATTATTTTACAGCCAGAGACAGATCAGCATCGATCGTTCTCTCTGCAGTTCACAGCTCACACGGAGCTGCAGGGAAACAGATCAGGTTTAGCACGTGTGATTACTCTGACTCCCAGTCAGAGCGGTCACATGGGCTGAATCAGTGAAAGTGCCCATGGTAGTGTGCCTCCGATATGGAAACACTACAGGAAGATTAACCCCACGATTGCGACAATCAGGGGTTAATTTTCATTTTGGACGGAATTTTTCCGTCCAGCGTCCTTAAGGGGAGTGCTGCAATGACTGAAAATTTCCGTCCAGCGTTCTTAAGGGGTTAAGGACGGAGCCAAATGTACACGTTGTGATCAAAACAAACCGTAAACAAAAACTTTAATTTGCGCTGTCTGTTCAGGCGTAATTCGCCTCTTATATCATATACACTTCTTATATATCATTTTATTCAGGGGAAACAGGGATTTCATTTAACATCAAATATTTTAGGTATGAAACAAACAAAATATTAAAAAGGGAGAGAAAATAAGAATTTTTAAAAACATTTAGTTCTACGTGACATTTTAACTGAGTGTCACAATAAGGTTTACTTTTACTCCAATAAAACACACATTTGTATTCAGCGATGTCTCACATTTAAACAGTACCCCCTATGTACAGGTTTTATGGTGTTTTGGGTAGTTACAGGGTCAAATATAGCGTGTTACATATTTCAGTTTTTTCACATTGAAATTCGCCGGATTGGTTACGTTGCCTTTGAGACCATATGGTAGCCCAGGAATAAGAATTACCCCCATGATGGCATACCATTTGCAAAAGACGACAACCCAATGTATTGCAAATGGGATATGTCCAGTCTTTTTTTTAGTAGCCACTTGGTCACAAACATTTGCCAAACTTAGTGTTAATATTTGTTTGAGTGTGAAAAATGCAAAATACTAAATTTGAACGCCAATTTTGGCCAGTGTTTGTGACTACTAAAAAAGACTGAACATACACCATTTGCAATCCTTATATTTGACTAACTTTTGAAAACACCATAAAACCTGCACGGTTATACTCGGGAGACTTCGCTGAACACAAATATTAGTGTTTCAAAACAGTAAAACGTATCACAACAATATCGTCCATGTAAGTGCCATTTGTGTGTGAAAAATGTAAAAAAATGTCACTTTCACTGACAATATCATCGTAATACATTTTACTGTTTTGAAACACTAATATTTATGTTCAGTGAAGTCTTCCGAGTAAAAACAGTACCCCCCATGTACAGGTTTTATGGTGTCTTGGAAAGTTACAGGGTTAAATACAGTGCTAGCAAATTAAATTGCCTGGACTTTTGGCTTGGGTTGTCAGGCAGGTCCCGCAAATTGTAATTAATAAAATGACCTAATTATGTAAAATATATTTGTGTACGGTATTATGGAAGGGGGCGCACATTTAAAGTGAGTAGTTTTGATAAATAAGAGTCGGTTGAGGTGTGCCGAAACCGACGAGAGGTTAGGCCTGCAAAAAGAGGGCCAAAAGGTATGTAACATTTTATTTATTACAACAATAACAACATTATTTAGACATATTGTAGAAAGCAAGTCTGATTGCCTTCTCTGGGTTTGGAATGTACCGGTTGTATGCTGAAGATTTCCAGCGTCCATTTTCTTTATGATATGTGTTTGAACTTGACTACTTGAGGCTGCAGTGGCGGCCCTGATACGGAATGAATGACCTGAGAAGGAATTTGTATTGAGGCCAAGTCTAAGTAACAATGAACGTATGTATAGCATGAACTGTTTAGTAGTAAGTGGCTTTCCTTGTAGGGACAACAGAGGCAGTTCTGGATTTCTAATTTGCTGACTCATTGTCAAATTATCCAGCACTTGAACTGGGCACCATTTAGAACCGGTAGGGAAATACTTTATCTCCACTGGGGGGCCTGCTTGGTTTGCTTTTGTACGGGGGATTGCTAATACGTAATGATCATTTACTTTGGTTAAGTTTCTCTGTTTAAGACAAATGTCAGTGTCAGATATCTTTTCTACTGAAAATTCTTCGGGCCTTAGAAACCCGAAAAAGGCCAAATAAGCTGCTGATTTAATTACCAGGTTAGTAGAATATTCAAAAGGACTTATATCTAATAACTTGGAGATTTCTTTAAAGATGTTACTATCTATGGGGAGTCTTTTGAGGGATTTTTGGGTTTTTAGTCTCTGGACACCTTTTAGAATGTTTTTAATTGGGTATGTGGATAAGAAAGGAGTCTTGTTCGGGTAAAGAGTTAGCATGACATGTTGTATCCCTGTCAAGTATAGTTTGATGGTATTGTAGGCTAGTTTTAACGAGAAGTGGCAAAAAGTTGTAAATGCAACCATGGTTTCTACAGAAAAATGATTTATGTTAAAGTCACAAACAAATTTTTTTGAACATGTCAAATGCCCTACTATACGCTTTTTTAGTGTTCACTGACAAACCTGCCTGAGCGAGAATTCTACTGTGAGCTAATAACTGATTTAATGCATGATTACGGTAGGTCTTTGAATTGCGGAGGAGTTTTGGGTTGCTTGTTCACTGTAGGGTGCAGTATGAAAAATTCCTGCAAATTAAAACGTGACAAAGCGTCAGCTGCGTTATTGAAAACTCCTGGAACATGAATACAACAAACGTTAACTGCAAATTTGCTGCCAACTATGTAAGTTTCTGTACAAGATTCATAATTGACCAGGACTGAGAGCGGCCTTTGTTATTCTGCTAAGTTATCAGAATAACACCTAACTGTTTTACCCCTCCAATTTTCTCCCCAAATGTGTGCTGCTGCCACTATGGGGAAGATCTCGAACAAGGCCGAGGTTTTGTCAAAGTTCTCTAGTGTAGCTGTTTCAGATGGCCAACTGTCAAATACCCATTCGTCCCCAAATATTGCAGCGTACCCGACAGTAGCTGCAGCGTCTGTCCAGATGACCGGGGAATCGGCAGAGATGGGGGGAATGAATAATGACCTACTATTCCATGAGGATAAAAATAGATTCCCCATTTTTAGGTCAGCCCTTGCAGGACCGTCTAGATTAATCTCAGTGTCGTCGTCAGGGAGGCCGTGTAGGAGAAAAAGTAACCTAGAGATGAAAGACCTGCCTTGAGGGATAATTCTCATGGCGAAGTTAAGAGAACCCAAAAGAGACTAACTCCTTCCTGGTGCATGACCCGTGATTGGTGCAGGTGTGAATGTGATTTAGAATCCTGTCTACTTTGACTTGAGGGAGGCTAGCTTGCATGGTTACAGAATTGAGTGCGATACCTAAAAAGGTTATTTCTGTACTGGGACCGTCTGTCTTATTTGGGGTTATCGGGACTCCTAATTCCTCAAATAGGGAGAGTGCCCTTTTTAGACTGCATGGTGTGTAGTAGTGAGGTTCAACGTACAGAAAATCATCGAGGTAGTGAATTACTACTGGGCACCTGGACTTGTTAAGTAGTAGCCAATTCAAAGTTTCTGCAATATGTCAAAAATGTTTGGGCTACTTTTAGAGCCGAAGGTCAGCCTAGTCGCAAAATAGTATTTCTCTTCCCACTTAACGCCATGTAGGTGCCAGAGCGACTGCTTAATTGGTAGCAGTTTGAAAGCATTTGAGATATCCGTTTTGCTTAACCAGGCTGCCTTACCAAAGTTGACGACGGCTTGAATGGCAGTCTATTTTAGCATATTGTAGTGAGAAGTCTTCTGAGGGTAAAAGGGAATTTAAACTTGGGGAGGTGGAAGAGTGAGGTGCTAAGAAGTCGATTATTAACCTATTTGTTATTAAATTTGCCCGTGGCTATAACTAGTGGGCTTGTTCTCCAGGAAGTGAAAGGTGCTGTGGTGAAGTGTCATATCATAAAACCATATTCTACTTCTTTGTTGAGAAGATCTTTTAGACTGGCTCAGTTATTGCAGACTGTAGGTTGGGGCATTCGGGTATGCCTGAAGGGAGTGCTACTAAACCTGTGTGAAAGCCTCTAGTGAAACCCGAGATGAGAAAGTCAGCCAGCTGTGAAGAAGTATGTTCAGTCAAGTAACGTTGTAAATTAGGTACATTTATTGGTGTCATTGCTTTCTTAGGGCACAGTTTGTTTGGGCACATTGTTTTTGCGTGAGCCCTGAAACAGATTGAGCAAACATGGAGTAATCTCCAGGCGCTATAGCTACATCCCCCCGCATTAAAGTTATTACAGACTTGTGCTTTCCCAAGAAACACTATAGGTCTCCCTAATTTGTCTTTCATCTCCCTTTGATTAGCAAAATAGTCTGGGTTGGTGTTACTAGTAGGCGGACCATCTACAGTACTAGGACAAAAGTTTACTGTATTAGAGGCTGAAGAACATATTGCACATGCTGGTGTTTTGAGCCCCGCGAAAGGTCTACAGAACACTGTGACGCGGCTGATCTGGCCGAAAAGGACTTATGGTAGTCGTAGAACGCGTAACCGCCATATATGTAAGCTAGTTCCACCAGTTTGTGCAGATATATAGATCCAGCTCTTCTCTACGGTGTGGGAAAGAAGAGCAAATTACATCCCTATATAACCCAAAAGCCAAGACGAATTCAGGAATATTTAGCTTCTTATTGAGCCTAGGGTCTCTGGCTTTCATTACCACGGATATATCTTCGAAAGTATAAGATCTGTTCTCGATTATATCCTGTGAGACAATGAGGAGATTAACATCTTTCCCTTCTAGTATGTCCAGTTTTAGATTTTGTGGAATTAAATGTACTGGATTAATAATATGAGTTGCTTTGGCAGGAATAGTAGTAGAGTTACCTCCTGAGCCGGTTTCTGGTTGTCCTAGTGGAATTTGAACTTCCGTAATGCTAGTTTGACCAGTGGCTTCCAGGTTATCTAACCTGTTTATAGTAGCTACAGAAGCTACCAGAGAGGTCATCATACTCCGTAGTTCTGCCAAACTGTTCTGTATTGTACAATCAGAACTAGGGCCTGGTAACTCATCCACATTTTGGGTGTTAAGTAAACGGAAGAGTTCGGCTTTCCTGGCAGTAGCCGGAAAGGGAATGTTCCTTCTATTCAGTTCGGCTGTGATTTTTGGAACAGTCCAGGATCTGTAGCTGGATGTCGTACTGGGCTGTCTTGGCTGAGTGCCAGGTCTGGACGGAGTGCTGGCAAGTGATAGTTCATCGTCTGGTACTGAAGCGTTAGACATGTTATGGGCGTGAAAGGAAACGTTCCGGTTAGAAAATTAAAAAAAAATTTTGTGTGTGTGTGCTGGCTGACTAGCTAGTGCCATTCCGTGGCGAAGCAATTACACTGGGTTGGTGACTGGTGATGCCCTGCTAGGTGCCAAGCGGCTTGAGAGGCTCTATGAGTTGGCGCAAGGGGATTTCGTGGCCACCGAGCGTTGTGGCGGGGTGTTGGCCTCTCGGTGAATAGTAATCATAAGATAGAATGGGGGTGACACTATACCACTTGCAAGGCGACTAACTATGATTTGGCCCGAGGGGCGTAGTACCTCCGAGTTGAGGATGGGTGTTGGGCTCGTGGGACCGCTAAGTTAAGGCAAGAGAGCCGGGAGGAGATTATCGCTATTGGGCTCCTACAAACCTGACAGCCAGCCACCTAAACTGCGAGGGACGAAACATGAGAGACTGAACACAATAAAAAACTAAAAATAAAATTTAAAATTGCTAGCTATCCTTACCTGTATGTGAACTTGAAACACGTACTTGAGAAGCCCTAATGAGTTGTTAGGGCTGCCGTTGTCTGGTAGGGTGTTTACCTAAACTGAAGCCCCCATTTGCGAAAAATGGAAGGAGTAACGGGGTAAAAAAACAAACAAAAAAAAAAAAAAACGGTAGCAGATTATTACCAGATCGGCTAAAGCTATTAATTCCGTTTAATTAGACGAACGTTTTATAATTGTTTAAGGTAAAATGTATGTATTGAATTATCCTGCTGTTGGATAATTGAAATGGCATATTAGTCTATGAATTAGAGGGGGCGTAGAAATTAAAGCTTTTAAAATAAAGGAATTTACTAACCAGACTGAAAAACTTGCAATTCTGCGTAATTGGTAGCAACGTATGTTGAAAATTAAACCAGCGTTTGGATGAAACTGACTAATGGCTTTTGTTTGTGTGAAATACTCACGAAACTTGCATGCGAGTTCCTGAGAGTTCGAGCGTCGCGGCAAAGGGGTTTGCTGGGTTTATATAGGCCTTAAATCCCTCCCACAACTTCAGGCTTAATATAAAAAAAAAATATATATATATATATACACATATACATATATACATATATACATATATACATATATACATATATATACATATACATACATACACACATATATATATACATATATACATATACACACACACACACACACATATATATACATATATACATATACACACACACACACACACAGATCATATATAATAAATATAGCTATGATCCAAGTATATATTTTATTTTCAACTGTAACTAACTTTACTTTTTCAGGCAGTAGGGGGAGTACCTCTCATTACAAGCACTCCCCCTGCTGGCACTGACATGGACAGCTATGCCGTCCGTGTGATTGCAAGGTCCTAGCAAGGACCTCGCGATCACATGGCCCAGGAGGGCCGAAGAGGAAGGAGGGGAATTCCTGGGCTCCCAGGTAAGCCCCCATACCACGATCGCCGGCGACTGGGTAAGTAGAAAGGACGGCTTGGGCGTTCTATGCTGCCCACCAGCGTTTAGAGCCGGGCCCCCAAGGTTGGCATAGAACGCCCGCCGTCCTTAAGGGGGTTAAATTCCATATACGTTGTGCTATCAAATTTATAGACTGGGAGAAATAAAAATAAATATTTTAAAACAAATAGGATTTTCTCCCATATGTCAATTTCTTGGCAACCACTAAATGCCGGAGTATTATTTGTCATTCCTCTCACCTAATAGCAACCAGAGTTAATAACGTCTGACAAGGTTTGCCTTCATAGGGAAATCTTCTCAAGCAGGGCAAGTCAGTGGTCAGCAGAGGAGCAGTAGTAGTGAGCTACAGGCAGAGCACTCTACAGTTGTCGCATCGGTAACAAAGGCTAAGGTAAGTGGCTACAAGTTCCCTTTAAATCAAGACATACATTTCACTTTAGTCCAGTTCAAAACCACTTCTCTAGAAACCTCATTGAAAAGTAGGCTTACACGTGCTGCCTGCACTACCTACATTCTCTCCTACTTCTGCTCCTTACTTTCCATTCCCCACTTCCAGGTAGGTCAATCAGCTTTCTCCTATAATGCGCTGCATACATACAATACCCAAAACAGAGAATATCACATCTGTGACTATGAAGTCTGAAAACATCTGCATCCAACTACATTCAATTACAAAGCAAGTGCACTCATTGTTCATGTATGATTGTATATGTGAGCTTTGCTCAACATGTAATTCGTAATGTAATTAGTCTGAGGTACCATGACTACTGGGTTATGGTTGGCCTGAAGAGGGCCGGCCTGAAGAGGGCCAACCAGGAAAGGAAATTACTAGGTAAATTAAAAAGGGAGGACATTTCGGTGTGGATCACGATCCAGAGTGCAAAATTTGGTAGGTCGCTCCATTGCGTTTACGAGTAACCTGGCCCTGCTGAAAAATAAAGTAAATTACACTGGCCTTAAACTGGTCTATTGCATGTATAGTGTTTCTATAATTGTACTACATCTATTATATGTGACAGAGCTCCCGTACTCCGAGCACCTCTGCCTTCCTAGGTGCTTTCAGGGACCCGGGAGCTTCAGCTGCGGTTTCTCTGAGCTCTTCCAATCAACCAGGCACGTTTTCCCACCTCTGCCTATATTGTGATGAGCTCCTGCCTTTATAAAAAGGTAGGGATCGACCGATATTTTTTTAGAGCAGATACTGATAATCTGAACTTTCATGCAGATAGCTATTAACTTGCCAATATTCTGTACATTTACCATTTTGAAAAAATAAACTAATTCTAAAGGTAAATGCACAAATTATACATGCCACATGTAGTTGATAAAGTGCATTTAGACAGGGGAGCTGTGTGTGTTTGTGTAGTGTGTGTTTGTGTAGTGATGCAATTTGTGTAAAATGGAGGGGCATTTTTTTTTTCCACCAGGGAGGGGGGAATATAGTATTTCCTGGTGGTCCGGTGGCTTGTTATGTACTGGGGGGAGGGGGCTGCAGGAAGCTGTTTCTAACCTTTCTTGCAGCTCCTCCAGCTCCCCTGTGAAAATCTTGCGGCCCTTAGTGCCGCGCGGAGCATTGCCATGGTAACTGCAAGAAAGGTAAGAAAGCTTACTGCGGCCGCCCCCCCCCCCCCCCAGGACCGCCGGGCTTGTAATGAGCCTGGCGGTCCTAGGAGGTATTATTGGCAATATCGGTATTTATATTGGCAAATACCGATATTGCCGAAAATACCGAATATCGGCACAACCGATAATCGGTCGATCCCTAGATAATACCCCAGGGCACATTTAGTGCATTGGATGGTATATTTCCTCTACCTTTGCCTTTCTCTAGCTCAATGAGCCTACGGTTGATCCAGAGTTGAATGCCTCTGAAAAGTAACATAAGATACCATCCAATGCACTAAATGTGCCCTGGGGTAGTATCCTTACTAAAGTGGCTTGACAACCCTGTGTGGCAAATGAACTAAATAAGGGGTTTAATTAAGCAAGTAGCATTCTGGCTGAAAGGGAAATTTCTCCTTTTAATTACTTTAATTTAATTACTTTACTAATAGTTTTCCAAAACAGCTTTAACCTGGAACCCTCCCACAAAATGTGTTGTAAGGATTCTGCTTTGCGTAAACATCTCCAACATAACGGTGATATCCAAGCATGCATATGTGCCAGTCTAAGAGGTACAAAATGCCATCTCATAAAAGGTTTTACAAAATGCTTCCCCATGAGATAGGCTATGGGATGCGGTTTTAGTTATCTTAATAGTTTGTAACCATTTGGAAAGAGGAAAGGATTTACCCAACTCCTCTTTCTATTTTATAATAGGATTTGGTTTCATCTCATTGCCCATAAGATAGTGGTTTGCTTTTTTTTTTTTTTCCCCATACACTGATGGGCAAAGGCAACCAAAAATATTATTTGCATATAAACCTCTAGAAGAAAGTTTTAAGCCCGAGATCATAGGCGTGCGAACCCTTTTGCAAAAGGGTGTGCACCCTAAAGCATAAACACACCAGCCGCATTTAATATATATATATATATATATATATATATATATATATATATATATATATACACACACACACACACACACACACACACACTGGGTGTGTCACTTCTTACCTTTTGTAGGGAGGGGGAACTGTGCTACCGCCATCCTTGGTGGTCCATTAGTGAGTTAACTCTAGCCTGCGGGGTTAGAGTTCACTCTCGTGGCAACGCTCCGACCTCGCGAGAGGAACCCAGCAGAGCACCCCGGGTCCTCTTCTGCCTTCAGGCCGGTGAGGGAGAACCTTGATCTCCCTCACCGGCCCATGGAGGCACATAGTGAGTGCCCAGGCACATCCCGCGCGCATTCCTATGCCTGAGAAACATCAATACTTTAGGTGATAAAGAGAATTGTTTCTGCAAATCTGGATAGAGCTTAATTCCTTTTTCATCGCATATCAGGCTTATTTAATCTTCTCCTTTCTACAGAAAAATCAGAAGTTATAGAAGGTGATGTATGTAAGTACTTGTAGAGGGGCTAATGATAAAAGATGAACTTTACCCATAAGACCAGGTGCCCACTTCTTCCAGCATATATCTAGAGCTAGAAAGTGTTAAAGTTTTGCCAAAAAACAGGTATCGTAGCTGTCCACAAGAGTTGATCTACCGTGTATGGTTTCATATATGCATTTTCCAATATAAGCCATATTGATTGTTTAGAGCTAGAAATGGCTGCTAATCCCTGCGTGAGTATTGATGCTTTATTGCACGTTTGAATACATGGTATTCCTAGCCCTCCCAAACCATAGAGTTTCCATGCTGAATAATGAGATATTCGTGGGGGTCTCGTTTTCCAAATATAATTGTTTAAAATAAAACTGAAATGTTCTTACTATACTATTAGGCAGTGCTATGGGTATTGTGCGAAAAAGATAACATGTGGAATAATCATCTTTATTGAATTCACATGGCCTATTAATGATACCTCCCTGCCTCTCCATTTCTCTGTTCTAGTTTATACTTGAGTTTCTTATGGTTTTCCTGAATTAAACGAATGTTGGTTTTAGACAGGTTAATACCTAAATACATAAGCGATGTTTTACACCAATCAAATGTGTATATCTTCTTTAAAATTTGTACCTCCCGACTTGCTATCCCGATAGGTAAATCTTGGTTGTTGTTTTTTTTAACATTGTTTTTATAATATGACACTCGACCATATCTTTCAAGGAGTGTGATCAAAGGAGGAATGGCCCTCACTGGCTGAGTTAGAAATAGTAACATTATCCGCAAATCTGGCTAATTTTTATTCTCCTGCAGGTGTGGTCAAGCCACAAATATCTGAATTTTGCTTAACCCCTTAAGGACCAAACTTCTGGAATAAAAGGGAATCATGACATGTCACGTGTCCTTAGGGGTTTAATGTTCCTCACTAATTGTTCTAAACTTAAAAGAAAAATTATTGGCCAAAGAGGGTATTCTTGGTGGCTGCCATTTTTTATATTAAATGGTTTAGATAAAAAGCCCATATGACAACT
>NC_086322.1:250626700-250634200 GCF_036172605.1 Pelobates fuscus
AGGGTAATAGGAGCTGCAGTGGGAGCAGTTGGGTAGGGGATTCAGTGGGAGCAGGGAGGTAGGGGCTGCAGGAGGTAGGGGCTGCAGTGGGAGCAGGGGTAGGTGCTGCAGATGGAGCAGGGAGGTAGGGGCTGAATTAGGTAGGGGTTGCAGAGGGAGCAGGGAGGTAGAAGCTGTAGGGGGTATGGGCTAGGGGCTGCAGAGGGAGCAGGGGGTAGGGGCTGCAGAGGGAGCAGGGGGTAGGGGCTGCAGAGGGGGTAGGGGCTGCAGAGGGAGCAGGGGCTGCAGAGGGAGCAGGGGGTAGGGGCTGTAGGGGGTATGGGCTGCAGTGGTCGCAGGGGGTAGGGGCTGCAGAGGGAGCAGGGGCTGCAGAGGGAGCAGAGAGGTAGGGGCTGTAGGGGTTATGGGCTGCAGTGGTCGCAAGGGTTAGGAGCTGCAGAGGGAGGTGGGAGGTAGGGGCTGTAGGGGGTATGGGCTGCAGTGGGTAGGAGCTGCAAGGGGTATGGACTGCAGTGGGATCAGGGGCGTAGGGGATGCAGTGGGAGCAGGGGGGTGGGGATGCAGTGGGAGCAGGGGGGTGGGGGCTGCAGAGGGAGCAGAAGGGGGGGCTGCAGAGGGAGCAGGGGGGTGGGGGCTGCAGAGAAAGCAGGGGGGTTTGGGCTGCAGAGGGAGGAGGGGATACAGTGGGAGCGGGGGGTAGGGGCTGCAGAGGGAGCAGAGGGGTAGGGGCTGCAGAGGGAGCAGGGGATGCAGTGGGAGCAGGGGGGTAGGGGATGCAGTGGGGGTAGGGGCTGCAGAGGGGCTAGAGGCTGCAAAGGGAGCAGGGGGTAGGGACTGCAGAGGGAGCAGGGGATGCAGTGGGGTAGGGGCTGCAGTGGGAGCAGGGGGGTAGTGGCTGCAGAGGGAGCAGGGGGTAGGGGCTGCAGAGAGAGCAGGGGGGGTAGGGGGGGTAGGGATGCAGTTGGAGCAGGGGGGTAGGGGATGCAGTGGGAGCAGGGGGTTAGGGGCTGCAGAGGGAGCATGGGGTTAGGGGCTGCAGAGGGAGCAGGGGATGCAGTGGGAGCAGGGGGGTAGGTGATGCAGTGGGAGCAGGGGGGTAAGGATGCAGTGGGAGCAGGGGGGGTAGGGGATGCAGTGGGAGCAGGGGGCTAGGGGATGCAGTGGGAGCAGGGGGCTAGGGGATGCAGTGGGAGCAGGGGGGTAGGGGGATGCAGTGGGAGCAGGGGGGTAGGGGGATGCAGTGGGAGCAGGGGGGTAGGGGGATGCAGTGGGAGCAGGGGGGTAGGGGATGCAGTGGGAGCAGGGGGGTAGGGGATGCAGTGGGAGCAGGGGGGGTAGGGGATGCAGTGGGAGCAGGGGGTAGGGGATGCAGTGGGAGCAGGGGGTTGGGGCTGCAGAGGGAGCAGAGGGGTAGGGGCTGCAGAGGGAGCAGGGGATGCAGTGGGAGCAGGGGGGTAGGGGATGTAGTGGGGGTAGGGGCTGCAGAGGGGCTAGAGGCTGCAAAGGGAGCAGGGGGTAGGGACTGCAGAGGGAGCAGGGGATGCAGTGGGGTAGGGGCTGCAGTGGGAGCAGGGGGGTAGTGGCTGCAGAGGGAGCAGGGGGTTAGGGGATGCAGTGGGAGCAGGGGGTAGGAGATGCAGTGGGAGCAGGGGGGTAGGGGGATGCAGTGGGAGCAGGGGGGTAGGGGATGCAGTGGGAGCAGGGGGGTAGGGGGTGCAGTGGGAGCAGGGGGGTAGGGGATGCAGTGGGAGCAGGGGGGGTAGGGGATGCAGTGGGAGCAGGGGGGGTAGGGGATGCAGTGATAGCAGGGGGGTAGGGGATGCAGTGGGAGCAGGGGGTAGGGGATGCAGTGGGAGCAAGGGGGGTAGGGGATGCAGTGGGAGCAAGGGGGGGTAGGGGATGCAGTGGGAGCAAGGGGGGGTAGGGGATGCAGTGGAAGCAAGGGGGGTAGGGGATGCAGTGGAAGCAAGGGGGGAGTAGGGGATGCAGTGGGAGCAGGGGGGTAGGGGATGCAGTGGGAGCAAGGGGGGGTAGTGGCTCCCAAAACCCTCCCAAACCTTACCTCTCTGGTGGTCCTCTTGTAAGTCTGCTCAGGGCAGCTCCGCATAGCTCACTGTGACTGGTGATGTCACTTCCTGCAAAACAAGCCTCACGGAGCTGCCCTGAGCAGTGTTACAGGCAGCTCAGTGAGGCTCTGTTTGGAGACAGGCACACTGTGGGGCAGCCTAGTGGGGTCTTTGGGAGGCCCCTATAGCTGCCCATCAGTATGCCCTGCACGGAGGGAGAACATTTTTAGCAGCAGGGGCCCGCGGACGGCTGTGCGGGCCCCTTGCTGAGTGCAGGCTGGCTGGGGAGATTGTTTAACTCCCCAGCTCAGCCATTACTTACTGTAGCAGTATGTGGGGCTCGGGGCCCCCCAGGACTGCCGGGCCCATGACAACTGTTATGGTTGTCATGCCCTGATGGCGGCCCTGTCTCGCGGTCTGGGATACCCAAAATGGCCGCCATTCGCGTGCAAATCTTAATGCCGGTAACGCGGATTCCCACACTCCCCCTCCCGCTGACCCTAACCAATGCCCCAGTCCCTGGTTTGATAAGCGTGATCGTGGTAACTTGCCGCGATCGCGAAATGAATGACAGGGAGATAGTGAGAGGGAAGCAAAGGTAGTACAGGTGGAGATATAGGGGAGAAAGGGAAAAATTTAAGAAAATAAATAGTGATAATCAAATATAGAGACAATCCATCAAACCCAGTGTGAATGTAAAACCATAGTAAGAATGGGCAGAGAATACAAGATTCTGACAGTAAATGTAAATTCCATAGTAAGAATGAGCAGAGAAAGGAAGCTCTGACAGTGTAAATGTAAATTCAGTAGTAAGAATGAGCAGAGAAAAGAAGCTCTGACAGTGTAAATGTAAATTCAATAGTAAGTATGAGCAGAGAAAGGACACTCTGACAGAGTAAATGTAAATTCAATAGCAGAGAATAAAATACTCTGACCTGTCTGACTGGAGCAGCAAAGAAAGAGGAAATGATGCAAGAGGAAGGGCCTTTTATACCCTATGGCAATGTTTTTTTCACTAAACTTTATTGTTAAACCTGTGCTGCTGGAGTTTTAGTAAAGAAAGATTATGCAAAATATGAAGCCTCCTGTCCTGTTCTAAAATTCGTACTCCACACAGGGGACTCCTGGCCTCTGCTGCCTTCCCTCATCATTTGGCTGATCCTCTGATCGGGCATGCAGGCAGTGTGCCCACACAATTCAAAATGGTGGCTTACATACAGGGCTGCCTCTGTAAGTGCCTAGTGACACCAGAGCAGCAGTGACATGGTTGTGAAGCAGAGAGGACAATGAGTCACTATGCCTGAATTATGGAGGTCACCTAGACCTCACCTATAGGTAAAAAATGGCAAGTGTGACCCTATTAGCCTACCTGCACGCTCCCCCGAGTATTTGCTTGGTTCTTTTACAGCTTGCTGTAACTCCTGGTATTTAGTTCTCTGGAGGAAAAGCCAGTGCGTAGAAAACTGGATTAACTCTTCTAAGATGGGCCGATTAAACAAGGAGAGCGTTTAGAGAAGGTACTGAGAGGCAAGTGTTTTTAATAGAAAGCCGCACTTTGTCCCCTGCTTGGTATATGAGCTGTGTGGAGGTGTTTATCAGCTTGCCTCTTGTAGTAGGAGGCTGTGCATTCCAGGTAGCGCTGAACCTTCTCCTATATTTTACTCAGTTAAGTAAGATGCCTATCCAAAGTAGGCATTCACATTAAAGAGAATGCTGCTGGATGACAGAAGGATGCTGACCAATGAAAAAAGGACTCTCGAGCGTTCCTGGCCCTGTTGTAATGTTAGGACAGGACATCACCGAAAACATAGAATTAAGTCAAAGTTCAAATACATATTACTGGTCTTTTAGCTGGGCTTAAGGTAAAAATCAAAAAGTCATTGCAGTACATCAATGTTTTCTTGATCGCATATCTTAATATCTATTTTATATTTGTGTATCACAGTTGCTCAAAATCTGACAGAAAAGAAAAATTTTGAGATACCTTTTGGGGAATCAACTCACAAAGTCCATGTAACGTCTTCCCTAAATGGCAATATTAAAGAATTTGAGGTGAGTACACAATGCTTTTGTTATACACAATATTGTGATTTGCTATAACC
Source organism: Pelobates fuscus (assembly GCF_036172605.1). Lineage (NCBI taxonomy): Eukaryota > Metazoa > Chordata > Amphibia > Anura > Pelobatidae > Pelobates > Pelobates fuscus. Next base: position 250,630,869 of record NC_086322.1, read on the forward strand.
TATTGTCTTTAATAGTAAATTTGAATTAAAATGTTTTAGGTGCGTGGCTATAGAATTAAAGCCCCGCTCTATTTTGAGTGCGTTATTTTCTGTTTTTTGATCTTGGCTAATCTGACTATTCTGTATTCCTGTGACTTGGCTTTTGTACCATGCTTTCCTGATTTCTGGTTTCCCTGACTCGGCTTGTCCCTGTTCGTTCTATATTTAGCGAACGTAAGTCTGACCAGGACTAGGGCATGTGGCACCCGTGGCGGGTCCTGGGTTTTGCACCCCCCCGTCCCCCTTCTCCAAAAAAAAAAAAAACTACAACATTTTTAAAATGTGTTATATTTTTGACATTTTTAAAAAAATGTATTGAACAAATTTGTAAACTTTTTAAAATCCTGCACCCCCTCACACACAGTTACAGGCAGACAGTCACACACAGTTACAGGCAGACAGTGACACGCACACAGTCACATGCAGACAGTCACACCTATAGTCACAGGCAGTCATACACACAGTTACAGGTAGAGAGTTACACACACACACAGTCATTTACAAGCAGTTACACACAGGCACTCACACTGTTACAGGCAGACAGTCACATATACAGTCACACACACGGTCACAGGCAGACAGTCATACATATAGTTACAGCCACACACACAGTTACAGGCAGTTACAAACACAGTCAGTTACAGGCAGTCACGCACAAAGTTATGTGCAGACAGTCACAGGCAGACAGTAACACACAGTTACAGGCAGCATCACACAGTCACAGGCAGACTGTCACACACAGTCACAGGCAGTCACACACACAGTTACAGGCATGCAGTCGCACACACACACACACACACACACACACACAGTTACAGGTAGACAGTTACGCACACACAGTTACAGGTAAACAGTTACGCACACACAGTTACAGGTAGACAGTTACGCACACACAGTTACAGGTAGACAGTTACGCACGCACACACAGTTACAGGCAGATCGTTACACACACACACAGTTATAGGTAGACAGTTACGTACGTACACACAGTTACAGGCAGTCAGTTACACACACGTACACACAGTTACAGGAAGACAGTTACACACACACACACACATATTTACAGGCAGACAGTTATACACACACACACAGTTACAGACACACACACAAGACAGACAGTCACACACACACAGTTACAGGTAGACAGTCACACACACACACACACAGTTTCAGGCAGACAGTTACAGACACACACAGTTACAGGCAGACAGTCACACACACACACACACACACACACACACACACAGTTACAGGCAGACAGTCACACACACACAGTTACAGGCAGTTACACACACAGTAACAGGCAGACAGTTGCACACACACACACACACACAGTTACAGGCAGTTACACACACAGTAACAGGCAGACAGTTACAAACACAGTTACAGGCAGTTACACACACACACACACACACAGTAACAGGCAGACAGTTACACACACACACACACAGTTACATGCAGTTACACACACACACACACACTTATACTTACAGTGTGGGCTGGAGGAGTGGATTCATTGAAGTCCTTCCCTAGCTGGAGCCTGATAGGTGGAGGTGCAGGGATTTCTTCTTGCTGCACCTCCATGTGCAGCAGTAACAGCAGCGGGTAAGGGCCGTGTTAAGCCCTGCCCCTGCTTGGGGATAGGCTCCGCTCCTAAATGTCTGTAGCTCCGCCCCTTCTTCCTTCCGTGCGGCCACTTCAGCTTGCTGGTCTCTCTGTGTGAGATGTGCAACACCCCAGCTGCCATGGGGCGCAGTTCACACAACCCCCTCCAGCCCTCAGACCAGGGTCATGGCACCCCCCTACCAGGTGGCACCCGGGGCAGACCGCCCCCTCCGCCCCCCCTTAGTCCGCCACTGAGTCTGACCACTCTAAGGACCTGTATACGTTGTTTGATCTATTATTATTTACACTTTGTGTCTTGGGTCACTAGTAATCGTGACACTATGTCTAAGTTACCATGTGTTCATTATAGGTACAGGGTGTGTATAATGTGTGTGTTGTTGAGTGTCCTTGCGGTTGGTCAATTGTTGGGAGCTTCTTGTGACTAACAAATGCGGGCTCCCCCTGGCTCTCCGCGAATGATCGTCCACCATAGTCTGGGGTACCTTCCTTCCATTTACCGCTCTCGTGGCTGGTTACGAAAGGGGAGAATACACAGGGTGAAGGTGGCCGGGAAAGTGAGGGTGAAGTGGCCGAAACGCGTTCCTGGGAGTTCACGGCTACGTACCGCTGGCAGCATTTGGGGAGGGGGGGGGGAATTGCCGCCATTTACCAGGTAGAGTGCGTTCAGTAGAAGGCAAGTACTGAATAGGGGGAAATACAGTTCATTCGGGCAAAGTGTGAGGCATTGTTAATTTTATCGACTCACAATTTTAGTCAACTAAAACTAGACTAAAACTAAAACAATTCAGCTGACTAAAATATGACTAAAACTAAAATGGCTTTTTAGTCAAAAGACTATGACTAAATTGAAATTTGCTGCCAAAATTAAATTGCCTGGGGATATGGCAAAAGACACAGACAAGGGCTTGGAAAATATACACCCAGAGGGGTTGGGGAACGGGCAAAAGATACACACCGTGGAAAATTTATACATACTTTCCGTAACTTTCTTTTCCTGACTATTATTCGTGGCAGCATATACATCATGGGTTAGCTCCGCCCCTTACAGCCAATAGGACAGGAAAAACACCAAAGGCTTTAAAAGGAGGCTCCATTCCTAAGGTCCTCAGTCTGGACCGCGATCTGCAGCGATCATGGTCTGGGGGAACCGCTGGAGACCCCAGCTGTCTCCCTGCAGCAGCTCTGACCACCCCTGCCCTCTAGGGCCATGTGATCACCATGATCACATCGCTGCAATAGGACTCTAGGAGCTGCCAGCAGGGGGACTGTCTGAGCTGTCATGCAGTCCCCCAGGCTGCTAGAAAGTAAAAAAATTTTTTTATATATATATATATATATGTAACGGATCACCTGGCACCCCGACTGAGTACCTCCGTTAATGGATGCTCCTAGCGCTTCCTGAGGACTCCAAGCACTCTGGCAGACACCACAATCACCGAACCGATTCAGCATATGAATCTTCTCAAGCATAGGAATACTGTAGACCGTTGAATAGGAACCATACGCATAGGTTTACACTCCTAGCAGTCAACTGGAACAGCATACCATAAATCCTTCCCCCAATAATGAGACGACACTTCACTTTGAGGGTAAAACAGGAACTGAGGACTGGCTCATCCAGCCTGGCTTTTATTTCCATCTTACACATTTGAGCCTGCCCACAGGGG